>NC_031799.1:4892422-4916008 GCF_001522545.3 Parus major | reverse complement strand
ATTCCATTCCATTCCATTCCATTCCATTCCATTCTATTCTCTTCTACTCCTATTCATTATACCATGATCAGCACACAAAGCAGGGGGAAGAAGGAAGAACAGTGGGAGATTTGGAGTGATAGTGTTTGTTTTCCCAAGTCAGTGCTCCATCCATCCTGTGATGGAGCTCTGCTGGGATGGCCCTGAACCCCTGTCTGCCCATTGGAAGTGGGAAGGAATTCCTTGTTTTCCTTTGCTCTGTGCCTGCTTTTTTCTTTACCTGTTTTGGGTATTGTTTACCTTTTAATTTTTATGTCTTAAACCTGTTTGACAGCCTTTATCTTGAGTTTTCTCACTTTTCCTATTCTATCCCCCATCCCAATAGGGCAAAAATGAGCAAATGGTTGTGTGGGACTGGATTGCTGGCTGGGGTTAAACCCTGATAGACAGATATAATAAGTCAGTGATGTTTTCCATACTGTTTTATGCTTTTCAGGCTTAGATAATGTATCTAGCCAATGCTACTTCACACAAACCAAAAGGATTGCATAAATCCCAGGAGTCGGTGCTAATTCTCTTTCCTGAGCCTTCTATCAAGGGTAATAACTAGCACTGAAAAACCTAGATAAGGGATATAAGCAAGAATTAGATGAAGCCTTGGACTCAAAGGTTAGTCTCAGGGTGACTTAGGCTCCTAAATTGACACCTAGACAGGATTTAGATACCACAAGTCCAAAGTAGAGCACTGAAAAACCCCTAGTCCATGTTCATTCAGCCTTTAGTTTCTCATTTTGTATCAAAAGCCCTCTTGATTGCCTCTGAGAAGCTTTTGAGACTATTTAGATGTACTTTTTTCTTGATAGAGACATTTTAGGACTCAGCTCACAACCAGTTGCTTTGTCAAAGCTGCTATCAGATAAGAGAGCATGTCTGGAAATCTGACAAAATTATGAACATTTCCTCCCAAAATATAAATTTTTCCACTTTATTTAAAATGCAAATGTTTGAAACTGTGGGGAATTCAGATTCATTTTCAAGCCTAAAGCTGGAAGTTGCCCCAAAACAGGGGTGAAAGAAATAAGGAAAGTGGAGTGAGGAGGAGATGACTATTTTTTGTCTTCCTCTTGAAGTTGTGTTACTGTGCTGTAAATTTCTGATTCTAAGGCCACTGAGAGAGAAGAAATATTATCTTTATATATTATCTTTATATATATATACACACACACACACATATATATATACACATATACTTCTAGGAGTCTTTCTGCTTTTACCAATGAACTCAGAAGGAGGGAAAAAGCTGTGGTTTATAGAACATATGAAGACATACAAATTAATATGGAAATAAATTATAAAAAAATGAAGCATTTGAAAAAAAAAATAATACTAGCCTCATATTTTTTGGCCTCTGAAATGTAATGAAGTTTCAGGGAAGAGCTTGCATTGCCTCCAGGCTTATGGATGTGAGAAAGCCAATGCATCAAGGGACTCCTGGATGTTGCACCCTCATCCAGTGCCCATTCAGAACTTGAAAGTCTCTCACTCCCCATCCCCTAGATGCAGTTTCTGATGTTTCCCTTTTCGGGTTCAAGAAGAAGCAAGGCTGAGTGGGTTTCCTACAGGCACAGGATAGAAGTTCAAACACCCCACCACAATCTCTAGTTTCACAGATATTCATATTCACTTTTCCTCGAATACCAGTGTGGTCTCTGGCACACATCTTGACATACCCAAATGTAATACACATACAGAGGTGCTGTTGACACACAGACACAAGAGCCCTGTGGCCACTGGTTTGTTTCCCTGTTAACAAAATCTCTCTTGCAAAGTTGTCTCTCTGAATGTTGACTCTTGGACCTATAGGCACTTAGAACCTCAGTCTCTGTCACTTAGGTCTTGCAGGATTTATATGTATGACAGAAAAAAAAAGAAAATAAACTACACAAGAGAAAAAAGTCAAGAAAATTATTTATTAAGAAGGTAGGGCAGACTGCTGTGATCAGGCTCAGGGTTCAATGAGGCAAGGACACAGTGTGGCCTTTCTGGAATTCCTTTCTGGAATAAGGGAATCCTGGAATGCAGCTTCCTCTTTTATCTGGCCTGTTTTCTATTTTCTTTCTTCTCCTCCCATCTCTCCTCAGCAGGCACATCAACAAATGATCGCATGACAAGTTTTCTACAGTTGCATAATCCCCTTATGATGGCTCACAATTAGTCATGTCATGAGTCTCCCTTTCCAAGCTGACCCTCTCTAAGCTATTACAGGGTAGTTTCATCAGTGGCCATCAGCCAGTGGCTGAAGAGCTCAGGTCTTCATTACTGTCAATATTATTATGTTTTTGTTAACTCTGTGGGTCTGTGTACTTATCACTTTCCTTGTTAAATGTTATTTCTTACATACTGTGTAGCTCTGAACAAAGTAACTTAATGAACCAGAAGCTCTCATACACTGCTTACCCTTTCATGTACAACAAACAGAAAAAGTGAAACTTCACATAAAATGACTAACAGAAGCTCCCCATGACGATAATCATGGTTAGAACAAAGGCAGAACATAATTTAGAAACATTGACAGGTGTGAAAGCTTGACCCCTCTTTACCCGGTTCTGGACTGCAGAACATCCATCCTTTTGGGGGTCTAAAACACTTTTTTTCTTGACACCAAAAGATTCATGTTTTCAGAGAGATGGTACTACAAACCAGGAGAGGGACTAGGGTTTCCTGAGTGGATGTAAATTGGATGCATCATTTCTACAGTGAAAATATCAAATTTCCCATTTCAGTTAGGGCAAAAGAGCAAGCACTTTCAGTGTGTGTTTCCTATGTTTCTATACTAGCTCCTTAAAATATCTCATATAGATTTCTCCTTAGTCAACATTATGATATCACCAGAGGATGATCCATTTAATGTATTTGTGCATCGGTTGAAGCACAATACTCAGGAAATCTTTCTCTGGGGGTAACAGTTCTCTTATGCTATAAAGGAGAAAACTACTTTGGGTATAAAAATTCATGGTATGGTTACTGACAAGCAGGTACAAGAGTCCTCATGCTGGACACCCATAATATTTCTTTCCACAAATTTGGTTTAACATCTTAAAGCAGGATTTACCCTGTAGGTTTATATTATTTCCCATCAGTGTGAGATAATTAAATTGCCCACAGAGACACTGTAGCTGGAAGTTTAGCTGTCTCAAGGAAGTGTGTTTCCTATCCAGGTATCTGTGTATCTACTGAACTTCAGGAATATTTCCTTTATAATAGATGTTTTGCTTTTGCTGGCAGTACGTGTACAGGCTGTAATATGAACTTACTTTCATATCCAGGAAGAGGAAAAGAAGAGAAGAAAACATAGGTAAACTGAAACAATGTAGTATTAACTGGTTTCTTGTAGACTATGAACTCACACACTAAAATATTCAGTAACTTGCTTACAGTCACACGCATCCTATTTGCTACAATTCTATTGAATTTACCTTTTCATCAACTTAATTTTAATCTCCAGATTGTATTTCCTCCACTGAAGTTTTTAATAGAGATTTTATTTTGCAATATTATAGTCTCATAATTATGTTTCAGTACACATTACCCAGTATATTATGTAAAACATAGTACTTTGCAAAAATGGGCCATCACTATCAGGTTACATATTTAGAAGAGATACTAAAATTACCACATTTTTTGAAACACTTTTTAAAATTAGAGTCCTCAATAGTAAACAAGAAATTGGATTATTCAAGAATAATTGGTTCAACAAATATTCCATGCTATTTTTTTTTCCAGTTCTTCCTCATGGGCATGAGTACAAAAGCAAAAGCCTTCTATTGATTAACTCATCAGTCTTAAAAGAAGGGAGAATCATCTTTTCTAATGGACCAAGAAATTCACCCATCAATTACAGCAAGACATAATCTTCAGTGGCCCTGGGTGAAGCATATTCCAATGGAACTACAGCCCCAAGCAGAGGTATTGCAGATAACTTCTAATATTTTGCTCTAACTTTTGCATTTCTTAGCCAAGAAATCTCACAGATTTGTTGAAGATGTTGGATGTTAGTTGTGAGTAGGAACATAGTGTACACTCTTTTCAATTTTGTGCACTTTGCACATTGCCTGGTGTTTCACAGCTATTGTGATAGTTTTTGGTTCTGCTTTTTTCCCAGCATATCTTTTTTTTTCTATCTGCACAGCATTCGAGCATAGAAGGCAGGATGAGTAAAAATACAGAACTGAGTAAAATTGTGTGATGTGTATTACCTTATTGAAGAGGTTCTTTAATATCTATCTTTACTGCAACCTCAGTACTCACCTAGCTACTTATTTTGTTGAGATTTAGGTCAAAGATCAATTACCATTGTAATTAAGTTATATATCACCAAAAGGGTGATTTTGTGAGAGTATAACACCAACATGTATCGTAAGGAAGATTATTTGAAAAAAAATAATTTAAAAAGGTTAATTTCTAATTTCCTCTACAGGAAAAGTATTCTCAGCTCAGTAATTTCTGTCATTTTTCTGTAAATACATATCATCAAGCAATATTTCTCTCCTAATGATTTGGTCATTTTCACCTTTAATTAATTTCAAAATTTTGATGCCAGTGTTATTTTCTACAATAATCTGGAAATTCATTGTCTTCTTGTTCAACAGAGTAATTTTTACTTGTAATTAGGAAAGTGTGCATTAGACTTGCAAGAGCTCATGAGAATTTGATCTTAAAGAGATTTTCATACAAAAGCCTGTTTAACATGAAGGTGGCCTTCTTGCTGGCATTGTGATTTCTGCTGCCAATTGCAATTCTGAACTGCAATATGGCCTTGGGTATGTCATTTCATCTTCCCATGCCCTTAGCTACCCTACAGTCCTTTACCTTTCCCCACTATTTAGGCTATTTATTCTCTGATGCAAAGATTTTCATCTTGCAGATTGGTGTATGATGTCTAGCACAGCTAAAGCCCTGTTAGTCCTTGATGCACTGCAGTAATATTAAATAATTTCATCTAAGCATGTGGAGTAATTAATTGTGAAGCTGGACGAATAATTCTAATTACATAATGAAGAACACAGTCTCAGTAATTTTACAACATTGTCCCAATAATCACTATTTCCTGTACCACAACTGCCACAGGGAAAAATAGCTGATGGAAATTCATGGTAGAGAAATGGAAATGAAGAGCCAAAACTCAAACATTTTACTTTCAGTGCTTGCTCAGATGCTTACTTCCTCCTCTCGAAATGTCTCATCTAAGGCTGGGATAATTCTGTACTGTCTTTTGACATTTTGTTTTTAAAATTACCACTGTCAGTTCTTCCAGGCAGTATCATTACTTGTGAATTTAAAAATTTCCTGAGGAAAACTCTGTAAGCATGAGGGCAGAGGGAGGGAGTTGATAAATGTTCTTGTGCAAGGTTTCCTGACACCAAGATCTGCCTACACAGTAAAAGTCATGTCCTCTAAAGGAGACTATTCTGGGTGATCCTATTTGATTAGGCAAGCTGGACTATGTAATCTAAAGAATTCCCTTCCAAGAACAATGGTCTTGTGATTTATATTCAGAGACTTTTATATGTATTTATTAAGGCCTGATAAATAATTTTAATAACATGGGATGTTCACCTATTTTTAAACCATGATACAAGTGCAAATTTTCCTTGATTTCATTATTTCCCATTGCACTAGCCTTCAGAGGAAATTGTTTCAAGCATCAAGTTGTTAAGATTCAGTCTTCTATAAATGTAATATCCTTCTGGGCTATGTAACCCTCCCAGGACTAATTTTCAGACTAGTGTTTTTTCTGTTTCCTTTTGAAAACAACTTCTTAAGCACTGTTGCAGGTATTATATGGCCAGAATAAACATTTTGCATTTATTTCTGGCTTTCCCAATTCCAACTTTCACTTCCAATCTCCTCTACCAGCTAACCTGCAGCAGTTGTGGAAGAGGAAAGGAAATATGGATTGTGGTCAGTTCATCACACATCTCTGCCACTCCTTCCTCTGAAGTAGGAGAATTCCACTCTTCTCCTGCTCCAGCCTGGGGTCTTCTCACAGGGCCACAGGTCCTGCCAGGAGCCTGCTCCAGCACAGGCTTCCCATGGGGTCCCAGCCTCCTTTGGGCATCCCCCTGCTCCAGCCTGGGCTCCTGCAGGGGCTGAGTTGGATCTCTGCTCCCCCGTGCCCTCCCTGTGCTGCAGGGGCACAGCTGCCTCACCATGGGCTGCTGCAGGGGCTGCAGGGGAATCTGAGCTGCAGAGCCTGGAGCAGCTCCTGCCCCTCCTTCTGCCCTGCCCTGCCCTGCCTGTCTGCAGGGAACTTTCAGAGTCTCACTCTTCTCTCCAGCTGTTGTTCTCCCATTCTCGTGCCGGAGATGTTGGTGACAGTGCTGATGGGCTCAGCCTTGACCTCTGGTGGGTCCATCTTGGCTTGATCAAACGTTCAGAAACTTCTGTCAGCTTCTCAGAGAAGCCACCCCTGCTACCCCTCACTACCACAACCTTGCTATGCAAACCAAATATGCTGGATTAGGAACTTTTCAAGACATACTGAAGAACTATTATAAAGCCCCTCAGGTCAATATAAACATTGAGTGGCATTTATCAGTTTCATATATAGAACCAAAAGTTGTGTATTCCTTAGATAATCACTCTAGCAAAATAATCTAGCTAAATTAGATTTTCTTTATAATGGGTAGAGATAAGTATTTTTTTTTAGCATGTGACCCTTAAGTTTATTTGATTTATATTATTATGAGATATTTGAACTACACCTAGTCCCATGAATGCAAATGTCACTTTTTTCTGATAGGTCATTTTTCAATTGCTTGTCTCCTTAGCCTCTTATTGCCCTATCCCTACAAAATATCAAAGGGAAGGATACCTGGGCTCCTTTAAGGCTGCACATACCCAAGGGCTATATGAGTGACAAGGCAAAGTACCAGCTTTCTTGTGATAAGCACCACAGGTTTTTTTTGTCAGGGGAGGGAGGAGTCAGGACGATTAGGGAAAGTAAACTGAATTGTTTTGCTCATAAATACCTATGGGTTTGTCTGGTGTGCTACAAGAGAGATTGCCTCTGGGCTGTTTTATGTGCCAGCTGTTTAGGGAATTGTGTTTTGTTGCTGTTCTTTTTTATCCCTTTCCTCCCCTGTTTATGAATTATTGTAGCTTGTATGATCCAGCTTTGGGGTGTGTGTGTGTCATGGTATTATTTATTTATTTGTTTGTTTGTTTGGCTTTTTCTCTTTACCTTGTTCAGCCCTTTGGAATGAGCAGTGGGTGCAATGACAATCATTGGGTACAAAGAAAACAACCCTGGCTACCCCAGGGAGGGTTGGGGGGGTTTAGTGAAATCATTAAGACACAGCTCTTAGATGTTTTTACACAGTAGCTATTCAGGAAAAGGAGGAAGACACTGTCTAAAATAGGAAATTATCAGAACATGGGAAAAATCAAATAGTTATTAATGGTTATTATTAGAAATAAAGAGGAGGGAAAGACTCTATAACTACCATCTCTCAGCAAGTAGTAGACATACCTTCTTCTCTTGTAATCAGATCAAATTTAATTTGCTTCCTGTTCTAAAATCAAACTGAAGGTCCTCTGGCTTTTTTCACTGCTTTTCTCCATAGTCTTTATCCTACCAGGAGAGAGGTACAGGAATTGACGTGAGTACTTCTATGCATTATGTATAGACTCTAAGGATGTCCTTTCTTTGCTCAGATGCAGATGTCTACTATGCAGATATCTTCATCAAAGCTCATCATTCTAATAATCTTCTGTAATCCTTGGAGGAAAATAGTCCATTTTAAGGGTTAATCCTCTCATCATAATGCAGTCATTAAAAATATATGAGAGTTCACATACTAGGTCCTTTTCTTTCACTTTTTATTTGTCCTACTTTCTATATTTTTTTTTCTTTTATAATATAGTAACTTCAGACATAAATGTATGGAATATTTAGCTAAAGACAGGTGAGATAAGTCTTGACCTGATCAATCTTCACACAAAATTATGAGTTATCATCTAGTCTGCTAAATGTTACACACTTTGACTCATCCCTGCCAAATCAAAGCCTTTTTGTTTTTTAGGTATTGGCCTTTACAAGACAGTTTTTTTGAGTGAAAACACTTCTCATATTCTTGAAGAAACACAGAAAGGATCCGTATGTAACAAACTAACTGTAAATTAGATGGTATAACATTTAAACTTATATCCAAAAATTCACTATTCCATTATTCTTACGATTCAAGCATGAGGCATATATATTTTTTTAAAAAGATTCAGGATGAGGGCTGCCAAGCCCCAAGCACATGAAAATATCTAGCAAATTTTGGCCATGAATATTTGTTTAATCGTCAGTTTGGATCTTTGATGCATTTGAGATCAGGTACTATGTTTTTCTGTCAATGCCTGAAGTAAACTCTCACTATAGTCTTTTGTACTGAAACAATTTAAATATGTGAATGTATTATCACAACACCAATGAAAACAACAAAAGAATTCATTGATTTCTGTACACATTAAGGTCTTTGCTAATTTGCACAGACACAATTGAAACAATAAACTCAATGAGAACAACAAACTGGTTAATTATCTCCATGATCATTTAATTTTACATTTGGTAATAGATATCTTTTTTTGTTGTTGTTGTACTAATAAGATGTAAATTATAATCAACTGCTTTTAAATTTTGAAAGTATAATTTTGTGCATTTTAACTGACATGGGAAACTATGTGATGGTAAGTACATCTCAAACTATGCTTGATGAAAGCATGGCAGTGAAGTTTGCCTTCATATGTTTGATTATGTATGGCAGATGACAGATTAAACCAGGCTAAAATCTGCAAATACACTTTCAAAAAGATGTGCACTAATGTCTAATTTTAGCTTTCCAATAGGGTAATAGTGATTGTATTATAGCTCTGTATGGGGTGGTGAATTTGTCACCTACAAAAACCAGAGTGACCTTAGGGTTGATCTAACCTGAGGCGTAGTTGTATGGTCCTCTAGAAAAGGAGAATGACTGGTGTAAGGAAATAACAGCTCACCCAAAATAGGTGCTACCTTTACAAGCCTGGTGCTAACAGAGGCAAAATGGCCAAAGTGTAGTTTACATTTTGGGCTCAAAATCTAAAAAAGTGCATGTTTTAAAAGATACTTTGAAATTCACAGGCTTGTTGGGTTTTTTTTTTGGTTTTTTTAAAGTATTTAAATACAAACATTTTGCCTTCCTTATTTTTCCATGTTAGTATTTCCATATATTTTCCTTTCTCTGGGTAGTCTTATTGAAAAAATACTATTGCTAAAATCCTTACTGATTGCAACTTCAATTAAAGTTCAAACACAGATACATTTGAAGATTAAAATAGACAGAAGAGCTATTGAGTCTTCTGAGTAGGTCTGAAAAATTCCAAAGTGATGAGAAAGAGAATTACCTTTAAAATGATATTGTAAAAGAATCTAGTCTCTACCACTCCAAAAATTGTTTAGGAGACATTATCTTCCTAGAAGGTCTTCCAACTTAATTTTATCTAAACTTAACATAATCTTCACCTTGCATTGAAATTCCTTGCTAAATTTCTCTGTTTTACTTCACCAGTTCTAAATTCTAAAGCTGCAGAGGTAGCAAACATTATTTAAAATCAAAGATTTATTAAAATATAAACAGACACACAAAAATTCTAACCTTTGGATATCCTGGGAAAATTTTTCTTTACAGACAATCACAAGGAATAAACATGGTGCAGATCTAAGCTTAATGTCACCAAATTCTCTGAAAGTTAGCTTAAGGTCATGGCAAATTTTGTTGATCAAGATCATGAGATACTCCAGACTTAGAAGAATCTGAATATGTTTAGTGAGATAAACTTTCCAGTTACCTGCATACCTATTTAATAGCCGAAATCAAGTACTAGCTATCCCCATGCCTTATGAGCATTTGCAGGTAAATTTACATCTGAACCATGCTTTTTGAAATTACCTCTGCCAAGAACTTAAATATAATGAAATCCAGTTTTACCAGTCAAATATTTTCCTGACTAATGGAATCTTGCAAATGTATTGCTATCAGGACAAAAACTATGTGGCCACCTATGGCTTTCTGTCAAGACTTTAAAAAGAAAAACCAACTGTGTTGTAATAAGAAATCAGCTTGCCAAAATATTCCAAAAAGCAAGAACTTCCAACTCACTGAAACTCTACTTAAGTTATTATATGCTTGAATGGCCCCTGGAACAACAGATAGCTGTGCAATTAATGCAAACCTTGTCATCCTTCTCCACCTCGCTTGTCTCTGCACAGGCCAGTAATGAGGCTCCTTTAGACACAGAATACGTGCAAAGCCCTGACAAACCACCTCAGTATGCAAAAAAAGCTGAGGGGAACTGCTGAAAACATGACCACAGTAGCAAAAAGTGTCAGTCCTTTCTATATTCACAACTTTGTCTCTTGGAGTCAGTTTGCACTGAGATGGAAGGATGTACGTTTGACTGTTGTTAAGTATTTGTCTCCGAGGGAAATATTTTCATTTTTGAGGAGCAAACCAACAAAGTCAGGAGGGGAAAGCTTGTTTTGCTTCATGAACTACAGCTATTTCCCTCTTAAGATCTATCTTATATCAGGTGGAAAAATTACTGCCTGAAGTTTCTATTCAGATGAGAAAACATTAGCCAGCAGACCCTTCCTTAATCAATGAAAAAAAAAGAAAAAAAGAAAAAAGGAAGCAAGCAAGTACACCTGTTTTCTAAAATCATTAAATAACACAGTGGTGATGGAATTTCTGAACAACTTAATTTTGAATTATCCATCTTTAAAACAATTTTTTTTTGTAAAGTAATCACATGCTTTATTCACTCTCTTCTTACATATCTCTTTTTATAGAACTCAATTTTGCAAATTACTTCACTATGCAATTGACCTCACTTCTAGAAAATACTGTCTTTCTTAAATATTCTACCTTGGTCTTTTCAGTTTGAAGACATTATTCCCTATAATACCATCATTAACCACCTTAAATAGTTCCTCCAGCAATTTCATGTTATCAAGTATTTATAGACAGTTACCATCATCTTTATTTCTTGAAAGAGGTTCATACGGCTTCGTAGCTTCATAGATTATGAAGCCAGAAAGGACCATTGTGAACATCTCATTTGACCTCCCTCATAACTGAAGTCACAGGACTTCCTTGAATTCATTCTCTTTGAATTAGAACATATCTCTTAGAATATTTTGATTTAAACATTTCTAACATTAGTAAATCCACAAAAATCCTAAGTAATCCACTGGTTAATCACTCTTCCTGTGAAAAGTATTGCTTCTTCCTGCTCTGAATTTCTGCAGCACTGGATATAAGTAGGCACAGTGTATTTCCATTTCACAGATAAGCAAATGGATGATAACATGAGGAGTGGGGAAATTCTCCAGTTTTGATTTGTGGGTGCTTTGAAATTCAGCTTGGCAAGACAGTCTTGTCTTTATGAAAAGGAAAAAAAATATATTCAGAGGGGCTATACCCATTCTGAATCATAGATCCGTCATGGAGCTCTTTGGGTTGGAGGGGACTTTAAAGATCATCTAGTCCAAGACTCCTGCCATGGCAGGAACACATTCCACTAGGTCTGCATGTTACTGATCTTAATGATCAATGAGGCTTAATTCACCTTGTTGTGCTAAAAAAAAAAAAAATACCTTACTGATTTGGGGTTCTTCCCTTGTTGCACAAAGAAGAATAGAAGAATTCAAGAATAATCCATGAAAAGCAGTGCATTCTATCAGCCTGAGTAGGGCACTGGAGATTTCCATTTTGACCTTCTCAGCACTTCCATAGACACATTTACAGTAAATTTCCCAACCTCCTCTACATCAGCTCATGGGCCTTCAGTCAAACTCACTAACCAGACAGCTGTGACTCCAAGACAGAGTAATTCAAACCATGAAGTATTTAGTGAACTCTTAGAAAGAGATATTATGCAGTGCTATAATTGCAAAGTGAGTTTTTGTCTCCCGTTTCTCATGTTTGTTGAGACAATTTTCAACTGATGTTTCTTGATTTCATGTGTGTGAAAAGATCATAAAGCATCAAGAATATTTTCTGGTTTTGTTCTTATTTGCAGCCCTTACCACTCCTAGAATTGGAGTACCTGCCTGAAATCATGCAGCATTACCTATTAAGAGGCATCTGAGTGCTGCAAGAATGAGCTAAAAATGTAGATGACACTGCAGCTGTCACACACAATGAAACATTTTGAAGCTGTTTTGTGCAATGTGAGATCAAGAATTTAATCCACTACAGAACATCAACTTGCTAAGCACAAATCCTTCATGGCCAAAAAAGTCACTATCTATGTGAAACTGTGATCAAAACAAGCTGATATAAGTAGAATGGAAGTGAGCCTAATGAAGGTCCTGCTTCTCACAGAGATGTAGCTGTATAGCAAACGAGGGTTAGGAAGGGCATGCTCACTTGTGTAGCCAAATTCAGCATTTCACTCTGTGTAGGACTATGAGAAAAGAAAGAATTTGGGGTGTTAAAAGGAACATTTTGGAATTAAACAAACTAATTTCTCCTGATGGACAACTTTAGATCCATTGCCAAAGAAGGCTGTGTGCTGGGGGAAAGAAATAATATAAAATTCTAGATGAATGCAGATTAAAATCACCTGGTTAAATATTTTCCAAAAAAATAAAGGTATTGAGAATTAAAAGTTCTCAGCTCCTTTCAAAGTGTAACTAAGGATGTGATTTATCTGCCTCAGTTTAACCTTCTGAGTCTGGATCTGAGGAGGTCATCATCAGTTTCTTGAGATTAATACAGGAGAATGGGTGACAGCTGGGTACCATTAATTCCTTTGTAAGACAGAGGCCTACAATAGCTGTATTGCCACTAGTCATGCCTCTTTCACTTGACTGATTATGGACAGAATTTCAAACAAGTGGCTCAGAAAAAAGCATTAAGTTAGACATGAAATTATCACATACCTGGGGTTAGAAGAGATGAAACTGAGAACTAAACCCTTTTAAATAACTGTTATGCAGGAATGGACTAAGAGCTCCCCCAAATTAGAAGAAATTAAAGACAAAATCAAATCTGTTCCATTTTGACTCTTAGTTTTATACTACTTATCTCTGTGGGGGAAAAAAGGCAAAAAAAAAAGAAAGGTGATTAGAAAAGGACCCTGTGATTTTTTCAGTTATATTTATTGGATTGCAGATAGAAGGACTGTGCAGGACACACCCATTTCTAAAATTTACCATATAATTTAGAGTTGGTTTTTTTTCTTGTGATGAATCAGTATACAACACAAAATGCTAGCAGTAAAAAAAGAAAAAAAATGTATGAACAAATCACCCAGCTATCAGTTTCTAACCATATATTAACAATTAAAAATTAAGGTCTTTATCTTAGGGAGAAATGCAGGCAATTTTCTTTATAAATCAGCATTGTCTAGAACATTGTTTAAACAAAACCTCATGATCTGTAACGCTGTTAAAGGCTACATTTCATCATCTTCCTAGAGATTCTGATTATAACTTCTTCACCTTTAATACTTGTAATAGAGGCTTTGGAAGGTACTTCACAGGAGGAATCTGGAAATGATACACCAGAGCTGCAGAGAGTTACTTTGGATTGTATAGACCCATTGAGCTCCTGTTGAAAACCCAGCACTTTTGTGAAGATCCCTTTGTTTCAAAGATTGTTGAGTTATTTCTGGATGAGGAGCAGTAAAAGATTACCTTTGCTTATATCCTGAAACAATGTCTTTAAACAAAGTTACTGATTTTACAGATGAACATTCAGAAGTAAAAGTTTCTTTCTTGGGAAGGAAAAAAAAAAAATTTTTCCTTGACATGTACTGGGCATTTTAAGTGCTATGAATACCAATTTAACTGTAGAAAAATCTTCAGTTCCATGTCCAAAGCAACAAAATCAAGCTCAACACTATAAATGACATTTTTGGTGCCAAATGAACTTTACCAAGCTCCTTTGCAAGACATAACCTTAATCTTTCTTGCTCTCTTTTTTTTTTTTTTTTTTCATTTGTGAGATAGAAACAATAAAATTTACCTATTTCAAGCTATGTTGACAGATGCTGAAGTAGATATTGCCCCCCTCACAATTAAGAAAGTATTTAATTGAATGATTTTTTATACAGTGCTCCCTCTTTTTATTTAATTTTTTTTTTTTATTCTACATCTGTTGAGAGTGTGGTGATTAAGATTATATCTGAGATAAATAAGGTGAGAGATTCAAAATTCTCAGCCCCCATATCTCATGCAATGCCTGCCACTGTCCCAAGTGAAAATAATATTTTATGTGTTCTTCATCCCAGCCAAGTGGATTTTGCCAGGACCTCAGGGGCAGGAAATTCCAGATAATATTTACAGCAAAAAATATGTGTTAAAGGGAAGGGATGGCAAGGGATAGAGTGTATTTACTTAAGCTCTAGCCCATTTTAATTTCCAGGATTTTGTCTACATGCTTTACTGATCCTGTGCTCAAAAATCAGACTGCTCTCTTTAAGTCTTGTATTCCTGCCTTGGCTTTGCCATGCAGGCATGTTTTAAAGTGTCAGAACCGATATTAAGGCTTTCACTGTTGCAAAAAAAATATAAAAAATAAGAAAAAATGTTATTTGCTTTGAGGTGTGGGCTTATTATTGAGATATGTTGTAATCTAAAGTTTTCATTAAATCTCTCTCCTTCCTTATTGCCTTTTTTTGCTCCCTCTTTTTCCCTCAGACTTCAACATACATGAGCTCATAGGTGCTCTACTCTCATGCACACTTGTATCTTTTCATTTTCTCTTCCAGTCCCTCTTATGCCAAAAAGAATTGAGCCTTGTGATATCATAAGTAACTAGCAACCTGATTTAAAATTACATTATGACATTAATATGAAAAATATAGAAATTCTGAAATCGATTTTTTTGCTAGCTTTCCAAAATAATATGGCCCATTTTACTGCTTAAGTATAAGTCAGGTTGTACTAAAACACAACAACCTGATTTATTGGGCTGTGTTGTCCTGATCCAATAATCTTGGTGCATGAAACTGAATTTCTCTTAAACATGCCGTACCCCACCCTTACATGGTCAGAAAATGAGGCTAAATATTATTAGTTTTCAATGCTCATTGACAATGAACAATGGGAGAGGGAGAAAAAGATAAAGAAAAAATTTCCTGTAATCAAAATAATGTGTTTTTTTCAGGATTCCAGTTCTGTGATGTGTCCTTTCACTTCAGTGTTTTAGAATCCTAAGCAGAATGACTTGAGTTAAAAAAAAAATGTGGAAAATTTCTACCTTAAGTTTTACAGAACACAAAGTTCAGCATTGCCCCAGCACAGTTACTATATAACACAGAGTCATAGAATCATGGGATAATTTGGGTAATTATCCTTTAAAAGTAATTTAGCTCAATCCACCTGCAGTGAACATATATACACACACACATATATTAATCTATTTCTTCATAGTCCCTTGGTTTGTCAATACTAAACTACACAATCTTTTTTAGAATATCACTTGCCTATTATCATGGAGAAGAGCCAGACAAGTAGAAATGTTCTTTGATCTAATATATTTTTTGGCTGCCAAGATAAGTAGTTTGCCTTTTCATTGATTTGTGAAATAACTCAGTGATTACTGAATCCCTAAGAAGGCAAAGAGAAGAATTATCCCTGAGCTCATTACTGCTTTATCAGCATTGTTCTTGCTTTACTTTCAAAAAAAAGATTGTATAAGTTTAAGAGTAAGGCTGGACATCACTATTATTTGAAGTAATGCCTCATATAAATAAATATGTGAGCAATTTTCCAAATTGGAAGAGTAGGGTAAATGTCTTGAAGTTCATTTTTCTCTAAAAGTAATATTAATTCTTAGCATGATTGTAATGTATTAACTGCACTTAGCTCCTGCTCCTTTGTTTTACTATCTAGCTTTTGTTATTATAATTAAAAAAAAAAAGAAAAAGGAAAAAAAATCTAGGTGTTTTAATTCTGTCTTGAGTCTTCAAAATTGAAATACTGGTTTTATAAATTACCAATTTCTATTAATCATACAGTTACCATTCATTAATCAAATTCATGTTTTAAAGACATGAAAATAGGGGTGTTTTTTTCAAGTGTAAATTTAATTCTTAGAGAAAAGCAGAAGCACTGAAAAGAAAACCCTAAATCAGTTTGTCTGTAGATAATAGCAGTAAGAAAAACATCTTCTTATTAGCAGCATCTATCTTAGCAAAGTTTAATAAAAAATTCAGTGTCCATAGATGCTGACAGTTCATAGTTTGTTAATGAGAGAAGAAATTATAATTTATCTGTATTTCAAATTGTCATCAGGTATCTTCATGAACGATCAATGCATTTTAATACTCATTCACAGAGAGAAATACATTTGTCTTCCATGGATATGAAAATTAGCTAAGAAGTCCATGAGATAATGTTTTACTGTGGTTTCTATATCTTTTGTTTATACTTTCCCTCCATATGTGCATGTAAATATAAATTATTTCTGTATATTTATGCATATATAAACATATACACATACACATCTATTTATGTATATACATATATATGTATTTAGATACAGATGGATGGAGTGAATCTGGGTCAACAGCAAGTATTGCAGTCTCAGCATTGCTCAGAATGAATATCCCATAATAAATGTAATGAATTTAATTATACATTCCTTGCTTCTATCTCCATGTGAGTATCCCTGCACAATGGCATGTGTACATGTGTGTATAAAGAAGAATTTGCTTACAGCTGTCTGTGTTCACGCTTGCTTATGGTTGAATTGGATGGGTCCCAGAATAAAAAGAGCAGTAACTAATCCAGGAACCACCCATGGCGCTTGAAGTTGTTAAACATCAATAGGATTATCTTTGAAAACCTAAAGAGAAAAAATGTTCTTTGGTTTCCATGCACACAAGAGCTTGTTCTTTGATTTTTTTAAATAAATAATCTGAGTTTTTCATTGGTTTTCAAGTTGTCCTTCCTAACTGTCTGCATTTTGCTCAGGGTCTCACGGGCAAATTTAGCCAATGCTGGGACAAAACATATCACACAAATCATGCTCCTGTTTGCCACATTTCTCATGTGATACAACTAGGATACTTTCCTCTTTTATGCATACCTCTGTACACTAGCCACATATGTACTGTTTCTTGTACTGAGATTACAATATTAGGATTTTAATGTGCATGCAACACAGCATAGAGTTTGTTTTTAAAAAGTAGAAAAAAAACCAAGTTATATCCAAATTCATAAACTCAGTTGGAGATTTATATCTGAAAGCAATGTGTAAAATTTAAATTATGCAGTAATTATTATTCCATATTCCACCATTTTGCTTGAGGAAGATTTGGGTTTGCTACTTACTCTTTTTAGCAAAGCAAGTGCGTTCTGACCTTGACTTTCAAACTACGGTTAAGCAATTCTTCCTAAGCTTTTAAAAGATCTCTCCTTTAGAAAGTCTAACACGAATATTTAGAGTTTTTAAGGGTTGCAAATATAAACAAGGGCATTTTCACATTTTAACAGATACAGTTGAGATAAGAAAGGCTTGGAAATAGCTTTTGCATAAATATAAGTGTTTTTTCTCTTCCCATCCCTGTCCCATTTGAGAATAAGTAGCAGCAAAAAATGTTTCTTAACACCCAATGGTGTACTTAGTGCTGGCAGAAGTATGTGTCTTCTATGGATTTATGGTGAGAAATGTCAATATCAAAATGTTTGTGACATCTCTTATCTCTGCTCTGTTGGGCTTCATGTGTATTAAAGCTGAAAGCCAACTTGCTTTTTCTTACTTTATGTTTGTTTTTTTGCAGCTCAGACTATTCAACCATCACAACAAGGTTGCACAAACACATGGTGGATGTTATAAATGGAATCATAAAAGTTTGGCCATTTACCTGAAATGAACCACACATGAGTGTGGTGGCTATTTAAATACCCATATCAAGAATACAAAACATGAGAGTTACAGCATTGGTTCAGACAAGGGATTCTCCTTGCTTCTATTGCTTCTCTAATAGTGACCATGAAAGATGCCTATGGAGGTGCAAAAGAAGTAAAAGTATTAAGATATTTTATAATTAAACTGCATGGAAGTTGCTACTACCCTGAGAAATATTTGTGCATGTGGTTCATCCTTTATAAACGTTGAACTCAGCCTGCATGCTGGATTGTCATTCACTGCCTTACCATTGATTGCTGCAGTGGTAACATTTCATGAAAAATTAAATCAATTAATCAAAATTAAAATATCTTCAAAATCATTTCTGGACAATACCACCCATATATCATATATTTTGCAGGGCATTAGAAATGAATAAATTCTTATAATGTAACTTCTGGAGGGCTAAGTCAAAACCTGCCATCCAAAGCAAGGACCGTGGTAATAATTCAGGAATCCCACACTGTCTTTGCCAGCATAAATGTGTCTGGCTGCTTCTCTGTACACTCACAGAAGTTTGTGAGTACCAGAAGCAGCAGTTTCTGGTGAATGTGAGCTTAGAAGGGATAACATCTATGTTGTCCTGTGTTGTCACCATGCGCTAATTACAGCAATAACAGTAATGTCCACCTGTACAGCCTTTTTGTTCAAAGGCTTTGGTAACCTGTACAAGAGCTTTGTGAGGATGGCTATGTAATAATGGAAATAACCCACTCTTCCTCTATTTCTGTGTCTCTTGTGCTTAATTCAAAGCATGGTTCTCCACCACTCACTCTGGCTAAGCAGTATTTTGTCACACAGTTATTCATTTTAGGGGAACATCAATAATACCTGCGCCTGGCAGCCACTGAACTTGTATTTTGAATGACTAAACTGGCTTTCCTAAAAGAGAAACCTCACCTAGAGCCTCTGTGATCCTGAACCCCACCAGCCAATCACAGCTATAACATCTCCCTTCTGATATTGTACTACTCAGGCTAAGGCCTTGTTTACTTTCATACTGTTTCTAGGACTGCCTGGGAATGCTGTGTAATACCAAAATATAGACAATTAAAATAATACTACAGAATTGATATCACTGTCAGTTCATAAAAGTACTTTTCAGTGCAATCCACAGTAAACTATTAAGTAAAACAAAAGAGCCATTTCTATAGCATGAGTGTGATATTTCCTAACCTTCTCTGTTGTTATGCAACAAATAAAACAGGAACTGATTTATTGCAGTGCAGTTACTGGGGCTTTTATCCCACTCATTAGTACAACTTCGTCTCCCATAGCACATTACATGCACTGACTTCCTATTTCCCTCCTCTCCATCTTCCCTAATTCAGGACAAAGATGTGCTCATCCTTGGCAGTAGCACAGTTTTATAGATTTTTAAGTCTGAAAAGGATCATTCTATTATTTATTATCAGACAGCTAGGATGTCATTTAAGTTACCACATTCTAGGCTAGTACTTGTTAGAGATTCTCACACTCTGAAGACATGCAAGCAAATGAAAACACAAGTTTCTGCAAAGTCCCATTTGTAATCTGTACTGCTAAAATAAAACCTCAATTCAACTACCTGCAAAGGACAATAATACAGGGTGAATGGACTGAGAGCAGCCCTATGGAGAGGGGCTTGGAGGTGCTGTGGGTGAGAGCTGGACATGCCCCAGCCATGGCACTCACAGCCCAGAGAGCCAAACGTGTCCTGGGCTGCATCCAGAGCCCTGTGGGCAGCAGGGGAGGGAGGGGATTCTGCCCCTCTGCTCTGCTCTGCTGAGACTAGTGGATCTAGTGCTGGCCAAACACCAGTCCATCCACTAGAAGTATTTATTTGTTTTTTGCTGTGAGATAAGGATTAGGAGGAAGAAAAAAGTAGGCTTAAAACTTTAAAGGGTATAAAGAAAGCTTTATTAATAAAACTAAATCAAAAATAATAAGAAATCAGAATAAACCTTCAGAGCACTTCTCTTCCCCCCAACTCTTCTTTTATTTGGCCACTGGCAATGTAATGATACAAAATCTCTCATTTAGCACCTCTAAAATAGTCTTTCTTCAGTTCACTTAGGGAGAGGAGTCTCTCTTTCCATGCCATGGAGACTTTTCCACAAGAAACTGTTCTCTAATGGCTTTCACAAACAGCAGATCTGCATTCATGAAGTTCCTCCTGCATTTGGTAGCTTTCCCACAGTTACCAAACATCAGTTGTCTCAGCTTATTGGGCTGCAGTTTTAAGGATGAGCTGCTTTAGCACAGAAACAAAAATTTTCTTCATCCATCTCTAAGAACAGAGCTTTTCTTTTTCTTCCTTGGGGGCAAAGGGTCTTCATTGCTTTTATCTCTCACTGTTGAAGTTGAAGCTTCTCATTGGATTGCAATTATTTCAACATCTTTGTTTCAGCATGGGTGCCTTTGCTCATGCCTATAGTTTGAATGCTCCATTCCCCCATGCTTTCATGAATTATATAAATATTTTAGTGCATCATAGCCCATCACCATGGCCTTATAAAAGAATTTCAGCTCAAGACTAAGACATCTCTTCATTTTCCTCCTATCTGGGATTTGACTTTTTCTTCACTGACCTCTATGTTGTTTTCTCTACATGTCTTCATCCTTTTCTCTCACTCAAGGGAAGATTGATGCCTGTCAGTTTCATCTGAGCACTGAAAAATTTAATATCTTGCCTGGTTATGTGATCTCTGCCAAGTGGCAGCCTTGGAACCGCTCACGGTGTTGATTTCAGCTCCAGCTGCTCAGGGGTTGGGCGAGAATGGTGGTGGTCACTTTGGCTGGTTTGTATTTGCCATGGCTGTTTTCCAGCCCCTGCTGCCTTCAAATCTAGCTGCTGGGCTGTTGTTCTGCATGGACCACGGAACCTTTCCTGGGTTTAGCCACATGATTTCCTGCAGTGCCATCAGGGTGTCTGGGTGGTTCACGGCCGGGCCGGGGCATCGCCCTGGTTCTGTGCTGGGGGCTTTGCCTGGCTCAGTGGCAGTAAGATAATTCAGCAGTCAGACAGCAGCCCAGCCCAGCCTGGAGCTCAGCGAAGCTGGCCCAGGTTTGTTTCCTTTGTTCCACCCCATCCCAACAGCTGGGCGTGGGTCTGGCCCAACCTCCTGTCAAGAGGAATGGGCAGATGTCCCTTCATTGCAAAAAGAAGGATATAAAAAGAGAACTTTTCCCAGTTTTCTCCTCTCTTAAATATGGTTTATCGAGCGTGTCCAACTTCTCTGATTGGTTCTGTCAAGCACGAAGGAAATTGCATTTCCACAGAGATGGTCACTAAAATAGTTGACCTTTTGTTCCTTACCAAAATTTCAGCTAAGGCAAACTGAAGACAGAGACCCACCTGGAGCCTGCATCCAGCTCTGGGGCACCAACATAAGAACATGGTCCTGTTGGAGCAAATCCAGAGGAGTCCATGAAATCCATCTAGAGGATTGGAGCACGTCTGATATGGAGACAGACTGAGAGAGCTGGGATTGTTCAGCCTGGAGAAGACTCTGGGGAGGCTTCTAACACCTTCTAGTACCTAAAGAGGACCTTCAAGAGAGCTGGAGACAGACTTTGGACAAGAGCACGGAGTGATAGGACAAGGAAAATGGCTCCAAACTGACTTCAAATGGCTTTAAAGAGGAAAGGTTTTCATTAGCTATTAGCAAGAAATTCTTTACTGTGAGGGTGGTGGAATGCTGGAATAGGTTGGCCAGATAAGTTGTAGATGCCTCATTAGAACAGTCTTTTGTGGATGTGGCAACAGAAAGGAATTCCACTTTCTAAGGACCTTGTTGTGTTGCAGTTTCTGATCTACTTATTTATTTTTTACATAATTTTGGTGGTTCTGGTGATTGAACAGGCAAAGTTGTGTCTTGCTTAAGTTCATGTTAGGTAACTCTCAATAAGTTACATTAAATTAAATCCTGAAACATCAGAAATAAAAAATATCTTAATTCACAGTTTTCCCATGAAGCACCATCTCTTGAAATACTTCTTTCTCAGGAATACAGGAAATAAAGGTAGCTCAGATCCATCCATTTGTAGCATGTGTTGATTTCTGTTGAGTGACTATTCTGTGGCTATTTAGCAATACATTTCTTCCTTGAGCACAGGTGGTAGTACTCTAAACTAAGAAAATGTAAAGGATGAATGGGCATTTTTAAGGTGTTATGATATGAGGATCACAAGCTAAGAAATAAACACCATATTATTAGTATTATTATAAGTCTTGGTATCCCTTACAACATTGGGTCATAATTTCTTTCTTATACAATTAAATGACAAAATGATGCCAATGATGATGTGCTAAAAGGAAAAAAAAAAAAAAAAAGCAAACAAACAAAAAGAAATTAAAACAAAAACAAAACATAATCGTGGATCTTGTAATATTTCCAGTATTGGTGGACAATCAGATAATTACAACAGTTATAAATACTACAGAATCTAGNCTTTCCCTTTCCCTTTCCCTTTCCCTTTCCCTTTCCCTTTCCCTTTCCCTTTCCCTTTCCCTTTCCTTTTCCCTTTCCCTTCTTTCCCTTCTTTCCCTTCTTTCCCTTCTTTCCCTTCTTTCCCTTCTTTCCCTTCTTTCCCTTTCCCTGACACAGTCATATGTGTGTCAAAGAAAGTTACCTCACATTTCTCACCCCTTGCATGCACACATACACACAACTTACACACACACATAAATAAATAGAATTGCTTATATAAAAAGTGTTCAAGGAAAAGGTTGCGCTTGCCTGAAGCAGAGGCCAGATGCTTTGACTTCCAGCTTTCTTCCATCAAAGCTGTGCAGTTTCGAAATTAAAATCTGCAGCAATAATGAAACATATTAAAATGCATGCAAAGTCTTGAGGGCTTATAATATGCTAAAAACTGGCAATGCATGTTTACATCCATATATCAACTTGGATGTGCTGAAAAGATTTAAAGTGTAAAATATGCAAATATGTGTCATATTGTCACACTTGGTCTCCCTAATGGAACTCCCTTTCATCTCAACTCTCCTTAATTTCATGAATATTGCATGCCCCTCACACCTTTTACTCCTGCTGTTGCTAGGCTGAGAAGATTATGAAAATATGTTAATAGTAACTTTCATCAAACAAAAGTTGCAATATTGAAAATAATAAAAAAAGTATCTTAAAATACAAATGGTTGAGATTTTTAGCTAATTTTTTTCCCACTGGAAACTCGGATCACTACCAGCCAATTAAATTAATAAGGAAATAGTGGGAAAATTTAAAAAATTATGCATATAAGTTAATGAATTCAGCAAATATTTGTGTGCATGTGTGTGTGCATGAGCATGCAAACATGACAAACATCTTGAGAAGTGTTTCTAGACAAAGAACATGGGAAGGATTTTGGCATTGCCATATTTTTGTTTAAGCGCCATACTTTTTTCCTTTTTTTCCTTTTTTTCCTAATTTTCAAGGACTGCTAAACAAGTTTAAGTAGCTTTTCCCTCACACTTATTATATAATGTTATTCTTCTAAAGTTTTCAGAAACCATCACTTCATTAATAAACAGAGCTCACTGGAGGTGTGGGGCCAAACATTTGAGCCAAAATACTTTTTTTTTTAATAATAGCTCACCTATGAATTTTAAATTCACGTCTGGTTAATTGTTGATTGTTTCTTTGCTTTCAAAGTGGAGGAGAGGAGAGGAGAG
>NC_031799.1:4724755-4891327 GCF_001522545.3 Parus major | reverse complement strand
GCTGAATTGTTGGAAATCTAAATAGAGCTGTTGATGTTTGAAGTGGAAGTATACTTGAAACAATGGAATGTATCCTACTGAGAGCTCTGTAAATCTAAAATTTTGGGATACACAGGATGGGTTATATAAATAAAGCCATATGGATCAGACAATGAAAGCATTGTAAGCACTTCTGCTGCAATTTAAAGGGTTTTACTCTGCATTAATTAACAATAATCCCATGGCTTGGGTACCTCAGACTAATTGAACTGGAAGTTCTCAAAGCACAAGTTCCAGGAGAGGGCATTGCCCAAGCACTCTACTTATAACTCATTCTGGGGCTCTGACAACAGGTCTGAGGTTCAGACTG
The DNA here is from genome assembly GCF_001522545.3 of Parus major. Lineage (NCBI taxonomy): Eukaryota > Metazoa > Chordata > Aves > Passeriformes > Paridae > Parus > Parus major. The sequence continues at coordinate 4,890,978 of NC_031799.1, read as the reverse complement.
ATGCTATGTCTGCTCCTAAATTCCCTGGAAAAGTCTATCACTTATCTTCCAGCAGGGATCTGGCTGAAAAAATGACTACTGGAATTTCAAAACTGGACACAGACTTAGCACCAGGGGTTTCCATTCAGAGAGTTTTAATTAGGTGTCAGTAGGATTGCTTGCTCAAGCTGTCTTTGGTCCTGTGTATGATACAGTCTTGGCTGGAAAACAGGCCTGTGTCTATTGAAGAGATGAAAACTAGCCTTTCTTCTTCACTGGTACACTATTTTGCATCCATTCTTTTGAGAGTTCTCATTGCTGAATTGAATCTCCCTGGGCTTCTGCAGTCCATTTCTGACATTCTAGCTGAATGAAAAACTACTGACAGGATAAGGTAAAAGTGCTTGCCTCTTTCTCCCCATTAATGCTGTCTTCCTTTTATCTGTATGAAGAAATCTCCACATTTGAAAATATGTGTGCATATATGTGTATTCCTTTAAGAGACTTTATTTCTTAGCAAGGCTTCTGAAGAGTCTATTTCTTTTAATTTTTCATAAAGTGTAGCTTATGAAAAATTTAAATGAAATCATTTAGTAGTGATTGCTCCATAAACACAACATGAACTCCTTTAAAATTCCAATTATATAGGAGCTCACCTTTTTAAGTGGTTTTGAATGAAAATAGCAAAGTGCAACTACATTCCTTTCAGATGGATGCAGTGTAAAACCAAGGGCTTGACAAATTTCAACCATTAGAAATCTATGGTTTCCCCCACACACCTCGTGCAAATACAGCGTGTATAGCCAGATTATCTGGCTAAATTCCAAATGGAATAATTACATTCTATCTACTTAAAATGCTCCCTTCACTTTCACTTGCAGGCAATATTCTTCTTCCTTTCCTCCCCTCTGACAATGAAGCGTTCCACCGTGGAGTTAGTGGCATTTTATGTTTGTTAAAATAACACTAGTCCTGCACATACACACTTGCAGGAGACAATAGGAGAGAAGCTGACAAGTTCACAGACTGCTGACAGACAGACACTGAATTATGGTATCATGGTCAGTGTGAAATGTATGTAGACAGCACATCAAGATGGTTCCACCTGAGTCAATAAAGTTATGTTAGTTTACACCCTTTAGAAGATTAAAACAAATAGAATTAAAAAACACAGGTCTAACCCTGACCTTCCTGAAACATAAAGTGGGATCAAATCCTTCAAGGTAGACCAACTTAACACACGGCAAATATGACCAAAAGCAAAATATTTTACTTCACTGCCTTTGGGAAGAAGACACTTGTATTTAACCTCAGGCATGTATTCTGTTTTTTGTGAAAAGAGTAACTTGCTGGAACAGAGAAGTTAATTTCAATTTTTGTGTGAGAGCCAAACTCATTCTAATAGTATTGAACAACTTAAATGAGAAGTGATGTGCTTTTAAACACAAACTTGCAGCAAAGTTTCAGCATAAATATTTCTGAATTTGAGCACAAATTCACACTTTCTATTGGTCTGACAGTATACTTAGTAGCACACCCTTTATCATGCTTTTTGAGAACATTCGCTGTTCCTGAGGATAATTGCCCTTTACTAACATGTATATAAAGAGAAAACGCTTGTCAGAATTTTTGTACTAAACCAAGCAAAAAGGAGATAGATAATGTTTTCTCAGATTTAGAAAATATACTGGCAAACACATTTTTCTATTATTCAACAAGCCTGATTTTTAACATATATTTCTATCTGTAGAATGAACGTGTTACCTCTTGCTTCTCATCAGCTAGGGAGAGTAATTCATTCCTTCTCCTTTTACAATGTCTCTTTACATATCTTTGGGCAGATATTTTATGTCTCTCCTCAATCTCTTTTTTGCCAGACTGAACGTGGCCAACTCTCTTAACCTTTCCTCAAACTGGTGGCATTACTTTCCTTTTTATTATTCTCTTTCTCTTCTCAGAAACCATTCCAATCAGTCTTTTCTTTTTGAAATATAGTGCATAATACCCCATTGTGGCATAAGTTTCCTGGAAAGCAAAGAGGGAGAAAAAGAGAGAAAGAGGAACATGTCAACATTCGTGAGTCCAAAAATGAAGTTCATTGCAATTTAACTGCATGGGCTCAGCATGTCTGAAAAGTGTCAGGATTTACCTTTTATGAAAGTACTATAGATGTGATTGAAATCAATGTGGTGATAATCAAAGTATTAAAAATATGCAGATAATTTCAAATATATAACTATTTTTTTTGCTACCCAGCCTACATAATGCCACTAACATTGCATGTGAGGTTTTGATCCTGCAAAGCTTAATATAAATGACCAATTAGCCATGCTCATCTTCCTGGGCCTTTCATCTACCATGTGAGAAAGGCTACGAATGTTCCTGTACCAGTATAACATGCAAGCCAATCCTGTAATGGAAATATTATTTTCCTAAGATTCTTTTGATGATTTGTTGCCACACTTCTCCATGGGTAGCATTCCCTGAACCTGTATTTACAGAGTGTAACTAATGCTTTTACCTCTTATTTTTCTTAAAAAAATTATTTTCACTGATTTAATGTCATTCCTTCACATATCCAAGACTGTATTTTCTTTCCAGATGAGATCCTTGGAAGATATTAGTTACCTCTGGAGGAAGTTAATGCATTCTGCTCCCCAAGTTGCTAGCCAAAGCCCAGGACCTCAGGGAAGTTGCCTGTGAACTTCACACTGTTTGACAGCAAGTGTCAGACACAGTCAAGTTGGGTCCGCAATTCCAGGCACAGATTAGATAATTGTCTGGGCAAATGTCAAACGATAACTGTGTGTGTACATAATTATCCAATCTGCACATGTAACCCTCTTAATGCTTGCAAATTAGGCATGCAACTTCATCTACAAGTTACTTGAATGTGTTTTCACACTCATCTAGTTAAAAAGTCAGGCATACAAACTGTAATAATTATGCTATTGCTATGATTCTACTCTCGCTTGTGAGAGTCTAGATTGCACATTTTCATTCAGTGACAATTCTCAGTCTTTTGAGTAGAATCAGGTGCTCGGGTTTTAGTTTCATTCTCTGAATTTTGGATGCACTATGGAAACTGCAAGTGGAATCCCATTTAAAATGTGATTGAAACCATCACCTGTTAAACTATTTGTTTCTTTCTGTATTGTCTGGCTTAAGCCAGAAGAAAATTAAAATATATATTTATGCTATGTGCTGAGCTTTAAGTTATTAAGCCCCCAAATCAATGTATTCATACTTTTTTCTTTACTTTCTGTAATCCTCTCTGCTGGACCTACAAAAATAGACTAAAACATTTCAGCTTCTGTTTACACTTGTAATCCCCTTCTCATTCTCATTCAGAGCACTCATAGACACGCTGATGGAAAGCCCATTGAAATCCACAGAAAAGATTCCCTTTGACACCAGTGATCACTGAATCAGGACACAAGTTGCCCAGACTGCCAGGGATTCATTCTGCTCCTTCTCCTGAAAGACAGAAAAATAGTTTTGCATTTGCTTATGCAGCAGAGAAGAGCATTCCAATGCATTTGAAGTGCAGTATTAATTAACACAGTACTAAAGAAAACAAATTTTCTGGCCTGGAGTTGCACTAATTTGCTTCCTCCAAATTCTGTAATATAACTGTCCTTTTCCCAGTTCATTTGGACCTACTCATGAGTGCTTAAAAATGGATGCAAAATGTTCCCTCAGACTTCTCCTGGCAGACTCTTTTAAGGAGTGTAGATTAAATTTCATCAGCCCTTGCTGATTTGACAATGTTCAGGTTATTCCATATTCTTTAACCCGTGCTATTCTAATTTTTCCTTGTGGCCTCTTTCTCCCTTTGCTAACTATCACTGCCTTTTCACTGACTCAAGCATCAAACCCATCAAGCTCAAGCACCAAACTCATCAAGCATTTCAGAATTCTCCTTACCATCTAATATCTGCTTCTTCCCCTTCTGCTAAGTAGCTGACTTAACATTTTCTTTTGTCCATGCTTCATTTCTTAGAATCTTGGAGAACTTTCTCTTGATCCATTTTACTTCCTTTGCTAATAACACCTCATTTTGTGCCTTTGACTTTCTGACTTCTGCTCTTACATGTCCTTACTTTTCTCCTGTAAGGGACCCTGTGTCAGAGACTGTGAACTAATTTCCACTGTGCTGTTTCACATTTGAATAGATTGTTAAATATTTAAACAGCAAAGTTCTTCTTGCGGTTGTTAAATCAGTATTAAGTGATAGTCAGAGTGAGTATTCAGGGAATAGAAGGGTCCTCTGACTCACAGTCTAAAGTAAATTGCATTGGGGACAAAAAGCTTTTTAAAATGGAGATATTGTACTTAATTGGAGACTTTCATACTTTATTTCCTCTACAGGCAGCTTTAGTGTCAGGTTTTCTGTTATTTAAGAAGTAAATAAATAGTTCCAGTTTATTTTTTAATAAAATAATGTGGTTGAAAATAACACATGAAGAAACAAATTTATATATTTTTCTCTCTCAAAATTTTCAGTTGGATATTTTTACTGCTTCTGTTGAAATCCTGAAACATTCAAAAATTGATAAGAAATATAATTTGGAAATATTTTCACGGAAAAGGAAAAAAAGTTTTGGTTTCAGGGCAAGAGAAAAAATGTTCTACGCTTTTCTTAATAGCTAGACTTTATTTTAAATCAGAGTTGTTGGTTTTTGGGGTTTTTTATTTTATTCCTCCCTGCACAATAGTATTTAAATTAAAAGATTTTTCCTACTAAAATAAACAAAAAAAACCCAGAAAAACAAGCAAGCAAAAGCCCCTCAAAAAACACATAATTTTCCCCAGATTCTCAGAATTCTACAGGGAAATAAATAATTTTCAGTTCAAAGACACAGTTTATCCCTTTAGCTACATATACTGCTGACTATAACACCTCTCCTCTCACACCCTAGCCAGCAGAGATCGACACTGCAGAGAAAAATCTTTGAGTACAAGGCTGTGTGTCTGCACTTCCAGGAATGTAAAGCTCTTTTTGGGCTGCATGGGCACTTGTATAACAGAAACCAAAATGCTTCCTTCCACTACTCTGGATCTGAAGTTTGTAAAGATGTTTCTGATGCAAGACCAGAAGATGAAACGTGTGGTTTGTCACTGCCTCAAGTAAGGCATCCACTGTCACATATGGATTGGTGTGCACATTCCAGCAGATTTGTAATGAAGTTTAAATGCCTAAGGCTATAAATACATGACTAACTGTCTAAAAGTGTCTGAGCAGGTTAAGTATACAATTTCTCTTAAAAGAAGTTCATCTAAAAATCTCACAAAGCTCCTAATGGATTTTTTATCAATATGATACCAATTATATTTACATTATGATACAGAGTAAAAGGGGGTAATTTGTCTCTTGGGAAGGCTGAAGAGAGAATGTAGCATCCCAAAAGGTATTTACAAGAGAATTAAGTGGATAACAGCCTTTATTCACACGCTTGATAGTCAGAATTCACTGCTTGTTCTAAAATAACTTCCAATTTTGAAGTTAACAATTGCTCACATAACAATCCTATATCTTCAGTATCAAATGGTCTTTGTCAAGTCTGGATAGAAATCTACTGGTCTTGGCTTCATAAGCTAAGATGGATTTTCTTCTACATTCAAAGCAGGGTTGATTTTCATACTGAGAAGAAGAAGGGAACATCTTTAAAGAAAAGAATTACAACATCCCAGATGCTGCAGCTGTGTTTTACATTGTGTTCTTTTTTCCTTTTCCTTTAGTTTTCCTCCCTCTAGATCTATTTTTGCTTTGTTTTCCTTTCTCTCCCAGACAGTAAAGGAATTGACGAGACTGAGAATTTACCTTCAGCAATGGCTACAGTTCTGCTGTGCTTGTCAAAATCTGTATGGACACTGATTATTGCCAGAGGGGTTTTAGGTTGGTTGTTTGTTTTTTTTTTTTCTTTCTGTATAATTTATTGGTGATCTAACTCTGTCAAGGTAAAGGTCATATTCTACTCACAGAGTTAAAAACCCAGACTTTTAAACAAAATATTTACAATATTTGTTTTTCTACATCACAGATGAGCAAGAGTTGGAGGGGAAAAAATAAAGAGATAATCTTGGGAAGGGAAGGGGCGGGAAGGGAAGGGAAGGGGCGGGAAGGGAAGGGAAGGGAAGGGAAGGGAAGGGAAGGGAAGGGAAGGGAAAAATTCACTGCTGCCAGGAAAAAGAGTTACACTATTTAACTTTCTGGTTTTATCTTATGACTGCTATTCCTGATTTCTTCAGATGAAAGTAAAATGGAATAGCTCCATAAGGTAAATCTTCTACTTTGTAATACAAAAATCTGTATGTATTTAATTAATTAAACTACTAGTAATATATTAAAAAAAAAAACCAAAAACAGACAACTGATGCTTCTTACCATTAAATAAAACCCACAGATGTGTAGTTAAAAAGATTTGAATAATCTGTTCCATTTATTCTGAGTTTACCCCTCTACCCTATAAAATGCAATAATCATAGTGTCGTCTTCCGTAAAATGACTTGGAATAATGGTAGTTTGGAAGACCAGGAAAGTTAGGAAACATGTAACAAATATATACGAATGATGACCTAGATGCTCAGTAAAAGAAAACCTTGTTTTAATATTAATTCACATTTATGCTTAAAAATATTTTAGACCTTTTGACTGTCAGAATAAATAGTTCTGTCTCAAAAACTATGTATTTAATTTATCTATTTTAATATAAACTACATTTATTCTCCAGACTGTATCAGCTATCTTCTTCCCTGACTGACCTGATAGACTGCATGACCCTCAGTGATCTCTAAGAGGTCTTTGTCCAATATCACTTCTCAGTCTATTGCAAACATTGAACCAGACATCCTTTAGGACCTCAGAAATTACTCCAGGTTAATACCTCTTTAAATGAACGCTGAGAAAGGTCTTGGTTACACCTTCTGCATGTGAGCATGACTTTGGGAAAGGATGAAGTTAAGGACTAGTTGTTGAAGTCAAGACATCTCCCTGTTGCTGTTTGTTTTGCTTGATCAGTGGCTGGGTGAGTGTGGGGGAGAAGCCTGGGTTTGTTTATCCATTACATTTTCATACCCAGAATGGAGACACTGCCTCTCCCAGCCTTTCCAGGTGAGAAGGTTGATGCAGTTGCCTTTAAATGGAAGATACTACTCTTTTCAAATCAATTACAAAATCCTTTACAGCCTCTGAATCTTATTACTATTTTACACATATTTAGATGTGTAAACATAGAAAACCTTTCCTCAAAATAAACAATAGAGATGTAGCAGGAGATCTTAAAAAATGGTATGATTTATTAAAAAAAATATAAATATATCTATAAATAAATATATAAGTATATATATGTATATGTATAAGAAAACCCAGAGGAATTTGCTTGCAGAAACATGTAGATTTCTTTTTTTGTGGTTAAATCTCTTTTTTTAATTTTTTTTTTCCAAATTCAATTTTGAGTGAGTGTGAACAAGAAATAGATCACAGTTGTTATCTAGAATGTTTCTTGTGCATTGGTGCATTAAGCCAGCCCAGGTTTGGAAACTGCAGAGAACCATGGTGCTTTTTTGCACAGTGAACTCAGAAGAGCTTTTATAGAGATTTCTTTAATATCTTTCTGGTTTTATTTCTTGTGGTTTCTACTCTGGTTTACCAACTGCTCCGAATGCTTTCAAGTTTTAGTCCCACTCTCCACTGGAGCTTTCCCTTTCCTATTATATTAGTACTCCAGTGGCTGCTGGAGTTTTCTCCCTTTTCATATTTCCTTTGTCCTGTCTATTTTTAATATCCACTCCCGAGCCCGTCTCCACAGTAAACCGCACAAACCACATGGCCACATCTGTGGTTTTGTTCATTGTGAGTGTTTAGAATTATACTGTTGTACTTCTCCTTTTTTTGATCAACTGTTTTTCTTTCCTCAGTTATGTTTTATCAGCAAATTTCATGTCCTTTGTGTGTATTTTATGCCTACCTTTGAGTTGCTGGTACATAAACTGAACACAATTGGTTCTTGTACTGATCCTGTTATCACAAGGGACACTTGAAAACCTCAGTTACCCCAAAATTGTGGACACTGCAGTTTTAGCATCTTTCTAAACAGTAAGAAAGCTTATTTTTGCAGGTTACCAAGTTTTCATTAAAAAAATATATATTGCTTTTTTTTTTCTTCTTCTTTCCCTTGTATTGCTTGGGTGGCCTTAGACTAAGTAAGATAATATGCTGTTTTCTTTTTAAAGGTGAGCTGAAAAAACTAAAGTTGAAATTGAGTTAAGTTTGATTTATGTGTTTTGTGTGCCCCACCAGCCAGTCTGTGGGGAAATTCATCATGTGGAAAAGATGTAGATAGCCTTTTCTGAACTGAAGGTTACTCTGTGTTGAACTCCTGCAGCTCCTGGCATGCTGACACAAAACTGAGAATACATCACAGTTGCATTGCAGATACTCCAATATCAAGCCCCTAAACCAGTACACAAGGTTTTATTAGGTAATCTTTACTTTACTGCTGGTGTTGTCATATATACTATTAGAAGTTGGATATCAATATTTAAGCTCAGGGTCACACAGAAATTGCAAACCTTTGCACACAGATGGCAAAGGTGTAGATTGTTGACTAGGTTTTCTTGGGATAGACAAGTTGGGGTTTGTGTGTATAACTGCATGTGTAAGAGAAGATAATATATCCAATTTTCTTGATTCCTATCCCTATAATCTTTCCAAGTAAGCAATTGAGGGAATCTTCAACACAAAGCAGCTAAATTAAGGTCATAGAGAAGGTAGCGAATGCCATCATTTCATAACTTTAATGTTTAACTTTGCAAGCTGGATGATCTTCTAATGTGTTGTCGTATGAAATTTAGTAAAAAAAAAAAAAAAACAAAAACAAAAAAACCCCAATAGACAAAGAAACAAAAATCCCCAAAACAAAACAAAAAGCCAAACCAAACTAAAAAAAAAGTAAAAAACAAATAAAGAAAACCAGCCTTTCTCCCAGAATTAAATTATACCGCACAATGACACCTTGTGTAATTGTATCAAGTTTACTCATTAAAATTTCAGTTTTCATTTGGGCTAAGAAAGTAACCAGTCATGAAGCAGAGGATTATTTTTATCCTTGTTAAAAATCATACTCAAGCTTTTTACATTTCTTCCTCACAAAGGATGAATGGACAGCTATTGGTGGATTCTGGAAGGAAATCACCCCCACTTAAAACCATCTCCCTGTTGACATCATCCCTATGATTACAGTCTGTCAGCATTTATGTTTATTCAGCAGTCTTGTTTTCATCTTCCTCACTGCTGTTTGTGGCTGTTTTGTCCAGAAAATCATCATCATTGTCTTCAGAATTTAATTTCTATTCTCCTATCTGCTGATAATTTTACCCCTCTGCCTTATGTTCTCATTTTCCTTTCTTTAATCTCATCACCAACCACCTTCAGAGTTTGAATTCTTACTCTTCGGTCCCAAAGTGAGTAGGAATGAGAAAAATGGAATCACTACGAGGTCCCTGTGTGTGAGATTCCTGTTTGTACCTCTAGAAGAGGTGATGTGAGCTTGTTTGTATTCTCTCTGTTCACAAGCACCCTGATAATTTTTTCTGATGTCTCCAGTTTCTCATCTCTTTCTGTTCCACTATACCTCGTTGCCTTTGAGTTAGTCAAAAGCAGAAGAACAGATTGTAGTTCTTTTCCAGCTGATCTGACCCCACAGAAAGCATTTTCAGGCAATCAGAAGGAAGGGCAGGAGCAGGAGACATCTCAAACATTGTCCACCACTTTATAAAGCTAATCCATGGACCTCCATTTCCATGGAGATCCCATGCAGGGAAAGAAGAGTGCCCAGTTCAGAGGTTCATAAGACAGAGTAGGTTGTAAGCTGACAAATTCCTCTTCTCTTTATTTGTCTGCTGGCTTGATTTTAACACAAGGAAAATACTGAGGGAAAAAAAAAAAAAAAAAGGAAAAAAAAAAAGCCTGCAGCAGGTGAAAAGAGGTGAAAAAGGATGCTGAAAAACAGAAGAAAAATTAAAACCTTGGTTATATGCATTGTTAGCAGTTTTGTCTACCATACATACAGTAAATGTCAAGCAGTGCAACTTATCTGAATTAGAGACTTAAGATACATTTTTTATTAGCAGAATGGAACATCCTAAGCTTTTGCATGAGCTGACATTTATAATGTATTTGTACTTTTATGCACAAACAATGGAAAAAAAAATGAACATAAGCCTTCAATACCTCATTTCTATCCTCCCCCTTCCCATGCCTTAAATATATCCACTCGACACTTAAATAAAATAAAGTTAAATACGTTCAGTTGTAATGACAATGTGATGTAGATTGTTTTTGCCAAATTCAAGCTTGGAGGAAAATTATTTTCCTCTTGCTAGAAGAATTGCACACTAATTAACCCTCTGGAAATAACTGTTTAAAATTAGGAGTGAGCTAGAAATTTAAAGAAGCATTTTTACATAGCTTATCTTAGTTAATTTTTTTAATGTGTAAAAATGTTTGAGGATTACTTTATTTTTCTTTCTCTCCTCATCCCCTCCTCCCTCCTTCTGTCTGATGTAGGCCAAATCCTGCCAGGCAGATTAACAGAAACTCAATAGGCCAAATTCCAATGTGGTTTAAATAGGAGGTAAATTGGCAATATAAACAAGCATAATTTACATACTGAATGTTAGGAGCTGTTGAAAGAATTGTGTGGAGGAAGTCACTCACAGTGAGTATCAGGGTTTTTTAGTCCAGCAGAACCTGGAAACCATGCCATAAAACACTGAATACCATTTAATGCTATTGTATATATTAATATTAATATGGTCAGAGCTTATAAACTAATCCAATAAAAGTAGAAAGGGAAAAGCAACCTCCAGAGTTAGTTTTTCTTAATTTTATCATCTTTGGGTTGTTGAGCTATGTGTTTATCTTCTATTTATTTGGGTTTAGTCCTGTTCAATGATTTATTTTTTGGTCTGGATGACTATGTTTTAAATTTGTAGGTGGAATCAGAACTTTAGGGACAACAAATGTTTTACTGCACACATTTATATTTAAAAGTGAATTTTAGAAAGCTCAAGAAAGGAATTCTCTGCAGTAGAAGGAAGTGAACTTTTTTAAAACCCATGATTGTGAAAATATAGGATAGAAACCTCTTGCTTCACCAACAGATGATCAGAAAATAAAAAAGTCCTGACTTCTTAATGAATCTTTAGATGAATATAACCAGTCATAGGGCAGTGTTGAAATATATAATTGAAATTCATCCCTACAAAACCTTCTCAGCTTTTGGCCTCAGCAAGAACATTGTCCAATTTAGATGTTGCCTTTATGGTTAATTAGGGGGGGATTAACAAAAACAGAGGCCAGAAATTAGATTCCCAAGAAACATCACCTAGGACAGAACATGGAGTGGAAGTTTCTCGGCCTAGGAGTGAAGGAGGTCATAATCAGTCTTAAGAGAATGGAATAAACTTTATTTTTCATCACCCTGATACACTGAAGAAGACAAAAATGTTCTAAAATCTAACAGGGAAAATTTACTTCAGATACTAGGAGAAGCTCTTGACAATGAGGCTGGGGAAGCAGTAGGAAATGTTGTCTGCAGAAGCTGTGCCGTGTCTAGCCTTGACAGCCCCGGAGATGAGATTACAGAAACATCTGTAAGGCAGCAACAGTGACAACCAGCCAGGTGTGGGAACTGGAGATGGAATTCCATCCTCAGGAGGCGTGAGGGACCCCCTTCTGCTAGAGGAAAATGTCGTAGCTTCCAAGAGATTCCATGATGTTGTGGGCAATGACAGGAAGTCATTTGAATGGCTAAATGGAAGTACAGTGCTGCCTGTGAAAAGTTATTTGCTTAGCATTATTTCTCATGGTCCAGCAGGGTTGGAGAGTCTGCTCTTAAGTAGCCATGATGAATACTTTTATTATTTCTAATCCATATTTTTTAGTGGTGTATCTCATTCTGTGCTGTCGCACGTAGGAAAGACCAGACAGACAAGAGTGTTATAGCCCATTGTATTCATTATGCTTTTTATTCCTGTGCTTCGAGATGAGTTTCATACAGCAGTGAAGTGAAAATTACAGTCACCATCAGAAGTTAACTCATATTTTAGGTCACTGAGTCATTGGTCAGAGGTTCCTATCTCTTTTTACTAACTAAAGAGAGAATCTTCTCTTCAGAGAAGAGAAAGGCTTCTTCTTGTTCAAACTTGAGTATTTATCTAAACTTAGGAAGGATGGACCACATGAAATGCCAGTTGTTGTGCTGTCCCCTTCACACTCCTGATTTAACAAAAATGAATGTTTTGGTTAACAGAACTTCTAGATTGTTGTAACACAGACAGACTTTAGCTATGCCTGTCAGTTTACTTATTGTTCCAAAAAGATTTTAAATAGATCTGTGAACAGGTTTCTTTATCTGTATTTTTTTTGCTACTTCTGTCAGCACTAAGGCATGGAGACCATCTGGCCTTGGAAAGTTGGTTAGTTTTTTGTTTTGTTTTTTTTTTTCTCATGATGCTGATTATTTTGAAGACAATTGTCCAAAAGGAAAGAAAGAGACAGTTGTATTTTCTTTGATTTTTCATTGGCTAGAATGTCTGTCTCCTATTGCAAATTGACTTAAATTCCGTCCATCTGCTGCTGGGAACCTAATTGAAATGTAAATTAAAATAAATACATTTCTTAGGAAAAAAGAGAGAGAGGAAAACTTTAAATACACAAACCTTAGCATATTTCACAGTGTCCTAATTATTTTTGTGTCATTTTTCTCTTGCTTTCAAAAATATTTCTAATGATATCACTCAAGTTTCTTAGAAACATAAAGAAGGGCTCCTGGGTTGCAATTATTTTATGAATAATCAGAATAGAATACTACAGGAAGCTCAAATTCATTCCAGACTTGCAGACAAACTGAGAAGCTGTTCACTAGCTTTAGACAGTGGCAGGAGATGGAAAGAAGCCAAGCAGAAGACTTTGACTGCTGTTTACTAGAATAAGAAAGAATAAATGCAAGTAGCTAGTATCCTTTAATTTTTTTTTTATTTTTTTTCCCTTTCTGGTGAATTTATAAAATATAAGCATGAATACAAAATCTCAGTCTCAGAAGAAATCATGTCTAAGGAGCTCTCCTACTCTGTACCTGCACGTACACGTACCACACGTTATTGACTTCAGCATTTTGTTTACAAATTATCTTTTGTATTAGAAAAATGTTATTTAACTTTCTTTCCCCCTCTCCCTTTCCTAAAATATACCTGATGGGGTAAGATGACCTGAAATTCTGGATCTTATTTTAAATTTTGCAGCTCGCAGGTTTCCTGTCCAATTTTATTCTGTGAAATATATGTTCCTTTAAATTTATTCAAAACTATCATTCAGGAAGGAGGAAAAAGATAATTCATAGAACTGGTTATAACTTATGCAGTCTCTCAGCACCAGATTATCATTTCATATGGAATTTAAACAAAAAGGAGGCCAAAGTAGCTAAATACTAGTGTTTGGCACCCTTTGGAGAAGAAACTCTAGTCTTATGCTCCTGGTGGAGAGCTGTTCTCATCACACTGCCACAGACTTGGCACAGGCTGGAAACCCCCAATTCTGATTTCCACAGCGAGCTCAAGGAGAGAAGCCAACACTGAGGGAGTTTTTATTTTCCAAGCATGGCGAATATTTTTTATATCACTTTGGAGGTCTCGCAGCAAGAGCTCATTCCATCACATCTCCCTATTATCTGCTGTAACAATCTCTGGATAAATGAAAAGGTTGTTGGATTTTAAAGACAAAAGAAAGTTGCTGGTACCTCAACCCCAGCATTGCACAGGTCAAGTCATTGTGCCCTACATGAGGTATTTTACCTGTGTATAGTCAGCACAGTAACACACAATTTCTGTGGCTTGCCTTTCAGGGTGTTACCTCTTGATGCAAGGAGAACCACAGATACAAACTCTGTTCTGCTTTTACTTTGTTTCAATAGCTAAAAATTTTCACTCTCATAAAAATAATCTTTTGGGTTTTGTTTATTTTTCTTTCTGATCCTAATCTTTAAGCAATGGGCTGTTTTATGCATCCTTTTAAAATTATATATTGTCACCAGCAAATTAAAATCTTTATTTCCAGCATCTTTAAGAAATCTAAATTAACCCACCAAATAAATTTAATTTTTTTGCCTTCATCTTAATTCTACAAAGGAATGAAAAATAAAATGCTATAAGAGCTTGTTCTTTCAGCTTGACTAATAAAGGCCACTCAGGTTCTCTGTTTTCACTTTTTAAATGACTGTCTGAGCCACCTTCATTTCAAAGAGTGAACTCTAAAAGAGCATTCACACATCTTGGTGCTTACCTCAGCTGGAAGTAAGCATGTCATTAAATTTACAAAGTAAATTTTAAATAAAAGAAGCATAAACAGTAAATGTTTGAAGATGGCCTAATAACATATCAAAACAACCCCAGCCAACAAAACAGACAAAAAAGCCTCCAGCTCAAAAGAGCAAAATTAACCAAACAAACAACTCCTTCATAATCTATAGAAAACTAGAGCCCAGCTCGCTTACTCATTTATATGCTCATACTCTTGTGTGAGATGTCTCCAAGAGGCAGCAGTGCATCCACCCACACAGGATTGTCACAAATGACCCCAAACCTGCTTGGGTCCCAGGCAGGACACTCAAGGACATCCCTGGTGCTTGCAAGGGTGCCTGTGCAGGGACCAGCTGCAGTGAGTCCCCAAGAAAACTCTCCTTTTATCACCGTGTCTGAAGTGTGATTGTGTTTCTGGCTGCCGCATTTCTGCCTCTGCCCCTGCTCGGATTCGGCAGCCCAGTAAATACAGTAATGCCAATGCTAATAAGAAGCCATGGGGTTTATAGTAACTACATGCTGATAGCAGGTTAAGGCTTGTATTAGCAGAACAGCATAAATCCTCAGGACCTGTCAGACTCTGCCTGGACTTGTCTTGGCTGGCCTTGAGCTTATTTTAGCTCGCTCATTAATTGTAGCAGTAATTTGCCACTATGGCTGTTCTAACCAGTTATTAGCTTTAGCATAACCTCATCAATTGTGTAGTTTAGCACCTAAAGAATTCACACCACATAAGGCAGCAGTCTAACTAACAAAATGACAGCTTTGTGAGCAAAGCTGTGGGAAAGTAGGAAGACGAGGAATGATAAAATATGTTTCATAACACATAAAACTAATCCCTAAATGCCCAAGACTAAGGAGGAAGAGAAACCAAAAATTTTTACCACACAAAAATTTCGTAAGGTACAATGGCTGCAGGTAAGTCATTCCCTTTACACCCCACTCTCCAGAAAACTCTCCTAAATTAGCACATCCTAGGGAAACTTCAGATTTTTTCCTCAATATTTCTTTTTTTAAATTTTATTTGATTTTCTCTTATTTAACCTGTTCCAGACAGAGCTAGGCAATGCAACCAAGCAGTCTTGGAGCCTCCCTGCTCCTTCCTCTTAGCAGAAGAGAGGAAAGAGTGACACTCACTGGAGCAAGGGCAAAAAAGAACAGCCATGTCATTTCTCAAAAAAAATATTACTAAGTAAAGCCTTCTTATCTTAATTAATTAATATTTCCATTAATTGTTAAGAGGTAGGCCTAAAATATCAATATAACACTGCTAGCCATAACACACAGTAGAAGAAATAAAAGCACAATAAATTAGAGTAAGGTTGGCAACTTGTAAAACTTGGCGTAGATTTTCAGTGAGCAAAAACCTCCATTCAACAAAGCCCAGTGGAAGCTAAGAAATCTAGAAAAAAGTAGCACAGTCTGTACCCACTCATTGAGGATCCATATTTAGGAAGAAAAAATCCAAATGAGTGGTGGTGGTGGTAGATATTTAACTAGATAGGATTTCCTAAATATTACGTGGACAAAACAACAACAACAAAAACTCAAAGCAAACAAACAAACAAAGCCCTAAAAAATAGCAACTTAGAGGATCCAGGTAAAAATGTTTAGAAATTGCAGAAAATTACAGTGAAGTGTTTTAAGTTTGATAGTTGACTTAACTAGCAGCAAATATCTTCATTCAAAGAAAAAAATACTGTGCAAAGAAACCTAGAGCAAGGAGGTATGTGAGGCATAAGTCATACCCAAGATTCACTCTTTAGCTCAAGAGGCAAAGTGAGTATATGAACTGTGAGATGCAGGAAATAAAATTAGGCCAAGAATTAATGTAAACTGGTTTTATCTAACATTTCCCTAGATGTAGCTGCCTTACATTATCTCTCTAGGCTCCTGCAGTAGCCATGAAATGCTCAGCAGCCCCACTGTGTGAATTATCAAACAAGGCTGGACATGATCCACGGCGTGGAGACAAATGTTCCCTGCACAAACTCCCTCCAACTAAAGAGGGCTGGGACCAAGTGGTTAATTTAGTTTAGATACTTAGCTTAGATGTCTAACAAACATATGAAAGAGATCCTACTCTGAAAGGATACATTTTTTTATATTTAGCTCAGGGGATGTTAGAGTAGCTGATGGACTCCTTGTTAAGGCTTTTAAGGGATTTTTTTAAGTGCATCCTTCTTTTCAGATTTGGCTAAGTGAAGCAAAACTGCTCTGGCAGCCCTCAGTCTCCTAAGTGTGGACAGCTCATTGAAGAGAGAAACTTAAATGCAGACAGCAGAAATATACTTGGTTCCAAAAAATAAAGCAATTTTGTAACTTTCAGGAAGTTTTTTATGCTTACTAAAATCATAATGGGCAGATAAACAGTTGCAGAAGAATATATATGTTTTTAATCCTTATTGTTCATTCCAATTACTGTTAAAATATGTGGATAAAATGCACGAAACTCTCTAGCTTTGTGTCTTTTCTAGGAGAGGAATTTGATTCACAGGAAAATTAAAAAAAAACAAAACAAAAACTCATCACACTAAGAGTTGTTCTTCAGTCAGAATCTTTTACTGGGTTTCCAGGTAGGTGGAGGAGATTGACATCCAGGATGGGCTATGGTAAATACAACAACAACAACAAAAAAAAACAACCCACTTTTAAATTCAAGAACTTGGTATTATGATTGGTGGTGTTCCTAGGTAAATAACACATTTGAAAAATGCAGGATAGCTGAACACGATAAAAAAAATTATGACATAATATTTTTATTTTTTAAAGTAAAAGCAAAGCACCCAGGATTATATTTAGATTGCTTTTAGTCCACTGATTTGTAAACTGAACCGTAGAGAAGACAATTTTATTTCAGTCCACTGACAGTGGAATACAAAATTGATAAACTGAACAAAGAAACCCCTGGTTGTGTATCTTAATATTTAGGACAGTCTTCTAGGAAATAAGGAACATGAATTTGGAGTTCAGATTGGTCTTTCGTTTCTCTGAGAGGGCATTTTCTTTGTGAGAAAATTGAAGGGGAAAAAAAAAAGAAAATGAGTACTTAATATAAGCAGAATGTGATTAAACACATGTTTCCGTTTCTATATGTGAATGTAAAACTGAGGATTGCTCAGTCTGAGGTAGATTGGTATTTTATCCTAAAGGGGTCTAAGTGTTGCCAGGAACAGGTGGAAGAGAGAGCAAGTGTTCCTAATTGCTTTCTTAGAAAAGACTCCCAAATTTCAGCCAAGTTCCAATTTAGTCAGAACATAATCAGTGTGACTCTTGTTTTCAGTCTAGAAACTGAAATGTTCCAGGAAATGGTATCTACAGCTCTCTGTAGGGGTTTTTATGTGGGCAGAGGAGAGGAGGTGGGATTATGATATTTTGGATCTGCTCATTTTCTTTCTAGTTTCTTGCTTCGTCTTCTTTTTGTTGGGTTTTTTAGGAGGGTTGATTCTGTTTCCGGGTATTTGTATTTATTTTTTTCTTTATTTTTTTTAATTTAAACAGAAGTTGATTCTCTGGGGACCACAGTCTGGTACATTTCCCAGAACTCACTTGGCCTTGAAGAAAGTAATTTAAATAAATGAATGATAAGTAAACTCTTTTGCAGGGCATCACTTCTACAGTGAAACAGGGGTAACTGTTTTGGGTGAGCAGTCAAACATTGCAGTATTTAGCAACTCTAGGCACATTTTCTTTTTTGGGTGTATGAGGGTTCCAAGTGTTGGATGGGGGAATATTCTAGGAGTAATAAAAAAAATTATTCCAGTATATAAAATATATTTCTAATCTCTATGTTAAATTTATAAATAGATAAAGCTCATAAAGCTTTCATGTCCCTTTTTTTTTTTAATTTTTGCACCCTGTCTATTATTTTTTTACATTGGCCACTTTCCTTATTTCTTTCAGAATAAGAAATACTTGTTCTGAATTCTCAGTGGTGAAAGCTTTTTGAAGCTTCATATTCACACAAAGGAATACATTCACAATATTCATATTCATAGGTAAAAACCAAATATGACAGAAGTAGCTAAAATTGGATTAATGAATCCTGTGGGAGTTAAGCAGTCCATGGCAATATCTAGACTTTCCAAATTTTTCTGTGAAACTTTTCCAGAGATGGAAAAAAAATGGGAGCCATTTCTTTATGAGTTTGCAGGTACCATCTCTGGTCTTGAGCTTTAAAAAACTAGGATGGAAGAGTTTGTTTTTTTTCCTGTTGTGTTGATATAGTAGTCTTAAGGTCAGAAATCTTGGTAGAAGTGAAATCTGCCCTCCAAACTCATGATTTTGGTTTTTGTGCAAAGTGAGGGTAATTTCTGATATGAGATCAGAGAAAAGGACTAGTTCATATGATGACCAGTGTGGAAGTTACTCTGGGTAATGGGAACCTGTTCTCTCCTCCAGTGAAGATTTTTCTTTGTACTTTCTGATGTGATCAAACAATCTCAGAAAAGGGCATAAGGGAATCTAGATTGAAAATCATTAAAATATTAGTTCTTAAATTTTAATTTCCATAGAAACCCAAAATTTTCCATGAAAATTTTCAGGTTACTAATTTTCTGCCTCTTCCAAGAACAATCATACGAGAAAACCCAACCTGAACTGTCATCACCTTATAGAAATGATGGGATTTGTATCTTCATTCACCAACACTGTCCAGCAGAAGTAAGAGCTCCAGAAATATCTTGTTATTGTACATTAATCTCATTTGACAGTAAAAGAAGGACTTTTCCTCCTCATATGCATTTGCAATTTGGCTTATCAGTTTCTGTGAAAAGCTAGGGAAATAATTGCTTATTAGTAGATAACAGAGATATATTATTTTTTTTTTCCGCAGGAACTGAGATAGATTCATCAGGAGTGAGTCCACTGAAAGACAGCCTAACTTGTGATATTGCTGTCAGTGTTTCCTAGTTATATCCCATCTCCTGACAGAGAATTTCCAAGCCACTGCTGCCTGAGGCATGTCCATGGAGGGCCTGGGACAGGTGAGGTGAATCTTTGTCTTCCTCCACACGGAACTAATTACTGAAAGCAATTTTGAGCATATTTATTTTACAAGGATCCTTTCCTGTGTTGAGCTTAAAATCTTCCACCGTGAAATGCTGCTCTTTCCTGAGGAGAAGGGTTAAAACTGGAGTTGAGGCTGTCTGGAATGCAATTAAGACCTCAGAGCTGGAATGGTAACCTGATCTGACAACATCAGGAAAAGTCAGCACTGGCTTTGGAACAAGTAACTACCCACAGTCTGCCTCCTGTTTCTCCATGAAAGCCAGCAGCATCTGGGAGAATGCCGCATGCGAGCAATTCCATGGAATAACAAAGGTGTGCAAAGTCATGGAAATATCAGGACAAGTTTTAGTCATGACCAACCCTCCAAAGCAAAGGGAAGGATAAAAAAATTTTTATTCTCTCTGGAGGAAACAGTAGTAGTAGTAGTAATAGTAATAGTAGTAAAAATAATAATAAAAATAATAATAATAATAGTAATAATAATAATAGTAATAATAATAGCAATAATAGTAATAATAAATAATAATAATTAAAAAACCACACAATTTAAAATGTTCTGATTTTCCACAGGCAACTGTGTTTGTGACTTATTTTTTTATTTATTTTTTTTTAAATAAGAAAACTGCACTCCCCTGATGACAAACCTGCTGAATATTTCTTTCCTTTAGCAAAATTCTGATATACTGACATTTCACGTTCATGCAAACAAATTCCCTATAGGATAAGTATATGATTTGTATCGTTATTAATGTTGCACTTGGACATGGAATTGCTTCTTCAAAAGATTTCACCTCATTTTGGTTAGTGTTTATCTGCAAATCAACTGCAAATCCCCTAGCTTTTTTGCAATCGTTTGTAAGACAAAGCGGTTAGAAAAATTAAAATAAAGTCTATTAACTGCTTGTTACTGCAGGGGGAAATAGCATAGCATCCAAGCTCACATCTGCAACCATTGATTCTCAAGTAGTGACTGACAGCACCCAACTGACTAAGTAGGTTATAACAAGCTAGCTCCAGGCTGGAACAGCCAGTAGAGTGCAGAGGAGGAAAAAAAAAACCAAAAAACTGGCCTCTAAACTTTACTCCAGCCAAAAGAAAGGCAGGAGAAAAGGAAAGAGAAAAGGAAAGATGGAAGAAAGAATTCTCTGCAAACAATCGCTGTCCTTGTTCTGTGGTGCAGCAGCAGCAGCAGCCTGTAATTGCCAGCTTTCTTTAATTGATACTTATATCTTGAGGGGACAAGAAAGAAAATACTTTGTAACAGATAGCAATAAAAGTATTATTCATCTAATAATTCACAAGCACACGTGTTTGTATTTGAAATCCCTGCCTCCACGCATCCACAGCATATCACATACCCAGACAGGCAGAGGCAGCTATAGCAGTGTACAGGGACATAATCCAAATGAACACCACTCCACTGCACAATAGCACAATGTACAGCTGAATGAGCTCTGCCCAGCTGGACACGGGACTGGAGCACATTCAAATGCAAATAACATATTTTCCACAAGAACTTTGCCCTTCTGAGACATTGTTTCTTCCGTTTGGGTCACTCCTTTCCCCAGCTCTCTGCAACAGCCATGAAATGATTATTCTCCCTTCCCAAACCCCATTTTTATGTCATACAGACAAATTATATTGGTCCTTCATGTCTAAACACTCAGTGTAAATGCAAATATATAATATCACAACATGAGGCAAAAACACACTTCAGGACACTTAAAATGTCATTTCAAAACCAAATTCCTGATGACTCTCAGGCAATGATTTCTATTATTGAGCTGCTGCATTGTGGCAACTGTAATTTTGCTATAGGTCAGTCTGCAGGAGAACCACACAATGAAAAAAAATCAGTGCGTAAATTCCCTAAAATTCTGGCAAGTCTGAGGGAACTGAGAATGTTGTGCAGTGTGTCCCAGTGCAGAACAGGATATTGTTTGAAATCTAGAAAATATTCAGGAGTAGCAGATTATATTTTTCACTTCCCTTTACTTAAAAAATGAAGATACTTGATAGACCAGTTAATTCTACCTCAATGGACAGTTTCCTGGATGGACATCTATCATATTCAATGAAGTTGTGTCTGAGGCCAGGCTTTGTCTACAATTCACATGATTCACAGATTGTAGAGGAGGTGGGAACAATGAGATCCTTAAGACTGACTTCCTGAATGCCACAAGTCCTTATCTCCAGTGGAACACCTCCACATCATGCTCACTGTAAGATCTTACAGTCCTTATGCAAACATTCCCCTCCTCTTTCAAGTCTCACTCAAAACTTAGCTACTTCAAGAGATGCTTAATCTTCCAGAGAGGCATCCAAACTTGATTTAAAGGCAAAGCCTTGATTCAAGACAAAAAAGAATCCACTTTTCCCTTAGCACTTTGTTCCAGTGGTTAATCACCCACGCTGTTAAAAAATATTGTGCTTTATTTCTAATTTGTCTGGCTTCAGCTTCAGACATCATCTCTTGTTATGCCTTGCTCTGCTAGATTAAAGAGCTTTTTAGTAGTTAGTGTTTTCTCCCTGTGAAGGTACTTAGACACTCTAATCAAATCACCTCTCAATCTTCTTCTTGATAAGGTAAATAGGTAAAGCTCTTTCAGTGTCTCACTATAAGGCATTTTCCATGCTCTTAAATCATTTTAGTGGTTCTTTTCTGCATCTTCCTGATTTTTCATCATTGCTTTTGAAAGATAAACATTAACAGTATTAAAAAATAGAAGAAATTCTAAATCTGTTTTATCTTTCTCATATATAAATGTTAAACCAGTCCCTATTCCTACTCATCTCTTTAAACAGCCAGGGATTGCATTAGTTTTTTCACATTATAGCCAAGGCTCTGGGAGGATTTGCATTGGCTTGTTTGCCCACTGTAGCCCCTAAAAGCAGAGCTACTCATTCCCACAGCACAATACCCCTCCCTGTTTCTTAGTTCTGCTTTTTATGTTGGTTTTTTTTTTAACTTACATTTATTTTTTAACATTGCTCCAGAGAGAAAGAAAATATTTTCGTGCACACTTCACAATCCTGTTGTGGGAATGTTGTTAGAGGGGCACTCTCCTCAGTAAATAATCGCTCCTCAGTTACAAATCAAAGCTTAAATGAAACAGAAAAAAAGAAAAAAAAAACATGTTGGTGTAAACCCACTGCATGAAATGAATGAAAATGTGTGAAATATAATAATAATAATAATAATGAAAACACAAGAATGGTGACCAAATTCAAGTGGTTTGTTTATATTTAATTTTTTCCTTACTCTTTAGTGACATGTTAGTGCAAGACTTATTTACCCACATTTAGGCAATTGTAGTAAAATTCTTTCTACAGTAATCATCATACCACACTCTAAATTAAGAGAAAGGCACAAACCTCTACCTGGAAAAGTCGTTCTGCCATCTTAAACACTATTTTAGGATAGGATGAATGGCCTTCTAAAGATGCTTACCCTTTTATATTTGCAACAAAACTAGTTTGTGTGATTACCTTACATAAATCACCCAATTTTTAGATGGCTAAAGTTAGGTGAGGTGAATCCCATCCTTATTTCTTTGTGGTTTAATGATTCTGTGAACTGTTAAAACTACTATTTATCAGTACAGAGATGGTTGCTATGTGGTAACGGGTGACATGAAGCATGAAATGTGTTTAAAGTGTTCTGACAATTGAAAGGAGCAATTTTACTCTGAGAATTCAGAAGCAGTTTGTGTTTTTAAAGCCACAAAAAAGGCAGTTGCAATTAATCCCAGAACTGGACATGCTTTCATTACATTACCCAAGGTTCACTTACCTGAAACACTGTAAAATCAGTGATCACCATATCTGCAAAGAAGTGTAAGGTATTTGCTATAGGTCCTTCTGGCAAACTAATGAATTTTAATGGATGGAGTGGTTAACATATAGATGATAAAATGAACAATCTAGCTGTTAGCTAGAAGTTGTTTATATTGTAGGGAAAGAAAATATGTCCTAAAGAAACGGCAACAGAAACTTATTAATCAAGCTATTATGTAAACTGAAACACAAATTGAGTCATAAGGAACATTTTAGGGGAAAACAGAGATTGTTTCCTATTACCACATAGACTGGTCAGTTATGGCTTGACTGAGAGGAAATTTGGGCAAATGATGGTCCCTAGGACCTGTATGAATATTTTCAGTCCTAAGTGAGACGAGGAGAAATAGCTGAAATGTTATGAACAGCTTGCAGAGCACTTTTTCAAAAGCTTGAAGGAAGTCAATATTTCCCTTTCAAAAATTGGGATTGGCTCTCAGATTAATTTAGGTCTTTTGTATTTTTATTAGCTTCAAATCCATACTTTTGATTATTTGTCAATCACAACTTGCTGTGCTTTCCTGACCTCTAAACTCTTTCTGTGGTGTTCATGCAAGCAGATATGTAAATTTTCTAGAAGTTCTGATGATTTGAAGAAATAAGTGATCAAAAGCCTCTCATTTTTTTTCCTTGAAAATCTTGACATGGACAAATCAAGATTGTTGATGCCTTGAGAAGGCTGACCTAGAACAGAGACTAGATAGAATTAAGAGTAAAGTAGGTATTTATTAAAAGGCCTTAAAGGATGCACCTTGGCCTATCTTGGTATAAGAGCATGGGCTACACCCAAGATGGACCCAAAGTGGTCACAAAATGGACAACTGGTCATGAGGTCTCACATTTTTATAAATTTTGGTCCATCTACACATTGGGGTTCATTGTCCAGTTACAGCTTCAGATGATGAAGTCCCATCCTTCTTGTTTTCTCCCTTCAGTCCACCCTTGTTTATGCTTTTGGGCCTGAAACTTGTAATGATTGTCCTTGGTATCAAGATAGAAAAGGAATTGTTTTGTCTGTGAAGAGAACTCACTAACACCTAATATGAAACTCAAAACTGCACACCTAGACAGCACAGAACATGAAAAATATGAAAGCTAAAACTTAAGGCATCACTATCAGTAACAGAGAGTTGCTCTCTGTTAATTAAACCAGGATATAATTATTCCAACAAGAAAGGGAAGTTGCTCATGATTTGGTAACTTCATGGAAGGGGTAAGCAGTATATTTGTTGTATATGAAAATAGAAAATTAACATCTGAATAATAATAAATTTATCTATTAGAGATGGAATTGTTCTGCACACAGGAGCATGATTCATTACACCTTGGAAAAGGGTTAGGTGTCTACTCTAATATAATTTTCTAGACTATGAGCAAATAACAAGGGGAATTTTTCCCATCTCTTCATCTTTTTTATAACCAATACAGTAATATGATCCAGATTTAGTCTATTGTTACTTGACACCACTTCCAAAGTCACAAAAACTAATATGATATTTATGTGTGTGGCACATACACATCACTATATATTTATGCAGAATCATATCAAGAGGCCACCAATGCTCTAATATATAGGGGTGGTAATGGAAAACAACACCAGTTTTGAAATAGAGCCGAAGTGCAATTTCTGTATTACCATTACAGTTGCTGTCCTAGAAAAAGTGTTTGCCTTTCCAAGCAAAATATTTTATATTACCTTTTTCATTGTTACCCTTTTCATTTTAGATTATAAAACATATCAAAAAATAAATGAAGTTTTCATATGTTTTCATATTGCTTTTGTTTTGGTTCGGTTTTATGGGTTTTGTTTCTATTCTCTTTTTAATTTTGTTTCACCTATCCCTGAACTAAACCTCAATTTTACAAGATTATCTTATTCTTCCACAGGTTTTAGAGATACATACAGTCTTTACAGGCAGCAAGGAGAAAGTACAAATAAGTAAACAAAAAAGAGATTGTTAGCTCAGACTACATTATGTTGACTAAAATCTAAATTCTTTCAGTATCAAGCAAGACTACCAATCTCTGCAGTGGCTGATTCAGAGCGCTCCTCATTTAACCAGTGTACTGCTTTACCACATATTTTATTTTTGTTGAGTTTTTACTTCCCATATCTTGCAGGATCCAGCTTCATTCCATTTTTGGTGCATGTATCTTTCATGTATTTGTGGATGGTTATTATAAACAAGCAGCAGGGCTTTAGGAGAACGAATCTTGTCAGATGAACTTGATTGCTTGCTTATGACAGAATTACAAAATTAGTGGCTGAAGGGAATGCATTTGGCATAATATATTTGGATTTTAGTAAATCATTTGATACAGTGTCTCAAAAAATTAGTTCAAATTGGCTCAGATATGAGCTCAGCTTCATGAACTGAAAACTAACCGAACACCCATAAAGCAGAGTAATAGAATGGAGATATCTGGCAATCAGAAGGCCCAGCCAATATTGAAATTCTTCATTAAATGTGCATGATGCTATGATGGAAGGCTGTACAAAGACAAAGAACAAACACATGGTCAGAGTAAAAATGTTTGGGAGTGATAACTATTAATTTCTGAGGAATTGCAATTGACACTTCTCTTTATAGTCCTTAAAATATTTGGAATATTGTGAAGGAGCCAGAATATAATCATAGTTATAAACTTTCCCCTTTCCCCTTCTTTTGCTAAATATACAAGCTTTATACATTTTATATTTTACATTATTCACTCTCTACTGAATATTACTGTGACAGGATCACATATCACATAAGAATTTTCTGTGATCTTCCTAAATCTCTACAAAGGTTTTCCATCCTCAAAAAAAAAAAAAAAATAAATCAAAAGATCTTTAACAGTGAGAAAGCTAATTAGAATAGACTGGTTTTATGATTTTTCCTGAGATCAAAGTAAGGCAAACTAACCTCTAAATATCTATGCTATATTTTTGGTATTTTTTAAGGATGTATTTAATATTTCCCCTTTTCCAGTCGTTGAGAACTTCACCTGAACACTTCAGTCCTTCAAAGATGATACAGGGATTCTTGCAAAGGTGTCAATTATCTCAACTGCACATCTGGTCTCATCTTCTTGTGTGGATCAAGTTCCTGCATTCAAATTACTGCAGCACTTAAATTCTTCTGTGTCATATCACCAAATATTTGCCAATGTGAATGGGGAAGGAGGGTAATCTGACTCATGATAGCATATAACCCTATCTGGGCCAAAACTAATACTTTAGAATTCACAGAATTTTACAGCCCTAAGATTATCTGTATAAAATATTGCTGTATCCATTAGTGTGACATGTAATGATCTTAAGGCAATCCAGGGTTTTGCAGTATGGGAGGTGATTTGCAAATGCTTTGGCTTGCCAATGTTTCTCTTCTCTTACCACTCTTTACGCCCAGCGTTGCTGTTCTTTTTTCTCTCTCCTTCATATTAGATTGTAAGCTCTTTGCAACAGGGGCTGTTCATTTGCATTTGCTCTATAATGTGCATGTCATGCTTGAGAGATACTGACTGTTCTGGTATACATGAGTGCTAGCAACAAGCACTGCTTCTGTTAGATGTACCTGAATTGAACTGTCAAATGGTAAATAGTGTCTATTGCAAGTGAGCTAACTGTGAGTGGCAAAGAAGCCCTGGAGATTGATGAATAATAAATATCAGTTCCTTTCTTTTTTTTTTTTTTTTCCTTGTTTGGTTTGGTTTGGTTTGGCTTCTTTCATTTTGTTTTATCTTGGGGTTATTTGTTGTTTTTTTGGGGGTTTTTTTGTGTTTTATTTGTTGTTTTTTTCTTTTTGTTTGGATGTTGTTTTTTTTTTTTCTGTTTGGTTGGTTGGTTTTGGTTTTGGTTTTTTTAGCAGTATGTCCTTGTTCACCTGTGCTCACTCTGGGCAGAGGGTAGGTGCTGAGGGTGAACTCCACAATGCCAGCATGTGGGTAGAAGGGATATTTTCACATGAGGAAAATTAACATTATCTTAGTTTTCACGTCAGTGCAGAATACATCTTCAAAATACTGAGCCTCTATCTCCTTTTTGCCTTTGCCACATTTTTGCAGTGACAGAGAAAAACCAAATGAAGACAGATCAGAGGATGAGATCATTTCACTGCAAATTCTACAGCGCTAAATCCAGATATAACTGAAACTTGATAAAAAAATAAGAGTGGGAGTTGTTACTGAGACTGATAAAACATAAACTATTCTCCCTTTCACTCCTTTCTAGATATTCCATTGCTTCTTTCATGAAGTTGCTGCTGAGATTCTGAAAAGGTATATTTTGAGCTTATTATCTGTATATGGGTTTATGTGTAGCAATAATATACCATACCCAAAAAAGCCCATTATCAGTTCAGCAGCTCAGTTGGGTTTTAGTCTATCCAAGTTTGATTAAATTGTCAGTATTAAACTAAAGAGTAACTTATTAAACAAAATAAGGAAGAATGTTGCTCATGATGAAATCCTGATGTCCAGATGATGGTCATTAGATTTACACAAATGTTATGCATAACCATAAAAAATTTACTTAATCACCAAAGTTTTCCACCTCTCGAAGCTTGTGTAGTGATTATTTGATCTTTTACCTTGTACTGCCAGCATCTGATTTTCTGAGTCTGTGGGTCACTCTCATCTATTTTATTTATCTGCTCTTTCATTGGCAATGAACCATGATGCTGTAATGGAATTAATGAAAAAGAAATTGAATGTTGTGATTGAAAAATGGTCTCCAGCTTTGAAAATAAACATGTCTGCTTTGCTTGAATACTTGTATTTGCTATCTGTTGGAGATCATTATTCAGTCACAACATTCAATACCAATTACATTATGGGGTAAAGTCTCATTTTCTTTTCCAGCAACTTATAAAAATTTGTGCTTAAGTTCTTTGAAACAAGGATGGGAATGTGAAAATCCAGGGCCAATGAAATTAACAGAGACAAATTTTGGGCACAACTCTAGGGTAGGATTTACTGCAATATAGACAATTCCTTACAGGATTTTAGGCCACAACACTCAATATTGGTCTTAGTACAATCCTACTATAAGTCAAAATACAAGCTTCTATCCTTTATCAGATCTAAAAGTCCTCAATTTTATGGCATATTTGGTTGTAAGAAGCTCTTCTGGGTTTTCAACTCTTTTCCTCATGTTACACTTACTTTTTCCCCAGCATCCCAAGGTCAGAGATTTCCTCTGCCGGGTGTGGTGGTGATGGGGTCAGAGGTTATGGTGAGTCTTCAGCATCCTGAGTCCTTAGGTGGAAAAGTATCATTCTGATCTTTCTATTTTCCACTTCCTCCCTCTAGGCTCTATGTGGGGTTGTTTTTACGTATTTCTAAACATGTTTAACACCTTGCTCTTTTTGGCTTGTACTGCCATGCTACAACAAAATGCGCTATGTATGTTTTCCGTGTTGTGACAAATGCATTTATTTTCTCTGTTCTCTTTGTTACCTCCAAAACTAGTTTTCTTCAGCTTCAGGTCAGTCTGTCATTAACATCCATGTGGACTCAAGACGCAGGGTGTGCCCTAGTTTTTATCAATCCCTATCTGTATTTCTCTGCTGTACAATACATGTTTCCACTTCTCGAGCCCTCTGCTGTGATGCCAGGTCTTTATTTCTCTACATTATGCCATTGTGTTAGTCATAAAACCTTCATTCTATACAGGAAAACTACTTATTGCTGCTATCTGCATATAACTGTGGTTGTGCCGTTTGAGAATAAACAAAAGCAAAAAAAATCTTCCACAGACACCTGGTCAATTAGAGAAAAATATGTTTATAGGTAAGCCAGGTAAATCAAATCTGCAGGCAGGTCAAGAAAAGATCAAACACAAGAGGTTTTGCTAAGCCCAGGCTTAAGTCCTTGCAAACTCATGGCAAACTGTCAGCCATGTCAATACAACATGACAAAGATGACAACAAAGTTACCACTGTTAGAGCACAGAAAATTAACTTAATGCTGCATGAAAGCCAGTCTTGTAATTTCAAGTACTTGTGTAGACCGACTCAGCCATTAATGAGGAGAAGTAGAGATTTCCAGGATGAAGTTCATCTGATTATAAGGTAATGTCTTAGTAAGAAGCTGAGATGGGTCAGGATGTGGAGCCTTCTGTTTGTTTCCATTGACCATAGCAGGAATTTTTTTTCCTATGTTGTATGGTTAGGCACTGCATGCAACTTGTCTGGATGTCAATTAGCTGAAGAAGCTCATATCCGAATTTTAGGCAGGCATTAGGATTGGATAGGATTTTGAGGAACATTGCCATCCTACTTTATTACCTCCATTTGCTTCTATATTTGACAGACTAATTCAATACTGAATAAGTCTTCCCTTCTTGATGGTGTTTGTCACAAGTACTGTATCTGACAAATAAATAATGGAACTAATGTCAGTATCTAATGGAAGCAGAAAGCTTTTAATAAGTGAATTTGTTTCCATTACATTTTCTACTCATTGTTTCCTTTTTTTTCTTTTTTTTTGTTTACTTGCATAAATAATGAGGCCTTCTGAGGAAAAAACCCCTTTATTTGTTTCCATGGTATTATATTATTGGACCCTGTTTCTGATTTAGGGCCCTAAATGCTACCCTAATCAAGACAACTACTATTATATAATGATGCTTTCTAACCTTGTTCTCTTTTTAAAATTTGTCACAAAAATATTGCCTGAAATAACTCCACATCCATTGCTATTTTACCTTAGTCTTTCAGGCATCTTTACTGTGACTCTGAGAACAGAGAATTAAAATAATTAATATTTTAATTGTAAATATTTTTTGTAATATTTTAATCACAATGTGATTACTCTGACTGTTGATCATATGATCAACAAAGACTAATTTACAAAAACAAAAACAAAAAAAAAATCAGAGGATCATTTTTAGTGAGTGATGTCAGTTTTCTAAAGAGAAGAAAGGGCCTAGGACTTCTGTTTTATCTGTTTCAGATAGACATATAGTTCATTACCATAATTCTGTTTAATCCAGATATTACCTTTTCCAGAAAAAAAAAATAAAATTCAACTCTCACCTGAGTTTTATTATGAACTGCCTCTCTAAAAATGAGTGGGGTTAAATTTAATTAAAAAAAAAAATAAAAAAAATTGGTGCCTAATTCTCTTTGGACCAAGAGGACCTAGAGCTTCACACTTGTGAAGACAGATAAAATAAGAAATTGCAATTCTCAAACTGCAATTTTATGCTTCTTTTGACCATCTTGTACATCTGACTAAATTACTAAATTTCACTCTTAAAAAATTCTCAAGACACAACAAATAGTTGCTAACAAATGCATCCCATTTACACTAACAAATGAACAGATCATTCATCTTTGCAAGCTTGTGAATATGGACTATTTAAATTGTCTTCACTTGATATTATACGAAATACCATCTTAATTCATTTGGCATTTCATTATTTTAGCTCTCCTAAATAAATGAAATCTGAAAGGTTACAGTAGAGATTCCTATCAAACATTTTATCTGGCAATGAGGAGAGAATGAAAAAAAAAAAAGCTGCCTATGTACATTGCAAACTCTAATTTAAATATGTCATTTAGATTGTGAACAAGTTGTTAATGTTATCCTTGAAAGTGACCTTGTGCTGAAGACAAGTAGAAGGTTGCACTGCAGTCTTTATCTGAGCTGGCCTCCATGCTTACTCACTCTCTGCCTACTTATGGAGAAATCTGTCATTTAGATATTCATATTCAAATCCATCTAGGATAATAAAATGCTTTCAAACAGCTTTGGTAGAAGGGCTTGGAAACACAGAAAATGTTTTTTTGGAATAGTTTATAAAAATGTGCACAGGGAAGGATCAGGTGATATTTCATGTTAAGAGAGAAGTTTGTGGAATAATTTATCTCAGGGGTTCTAAGTGTAACCAGAACCCCATTTTCTCTCTGAGCATAATTCATGAAGTATGCAGTAGCCATTTTTTTTTTATTGTGGCATTAATATTTTTTTTTTGTTTTATTAACTAGCAACTAAAAAATCAGGCTTTAGCATTCAGTTTCCCTTCTGTGAAACAGAAGATGATTTTTGCATTTCCTCACATGGCAGAGCTGGGAGCTGGATTATATTTGTGTATATGAAACCCTACTTGCAAGTGGTGGGAAGAATAATGTATGTAGAAGAGTGGTATTTTAAGCTGTTGAAATACACTGCCAAGAGGCAAGTCATGCTGCTTGGTGAATTTTGGTGTTCTGTGTGAAGAAACATGATGACTCTGCCCTCCACTAAAGGGGGAGGATACCATTATATTGACCCTTTGCAAAGCCACCGTAACTTAACTGGATAAACTATTAGATTAGCCCATGAATTCTAGACATGGTGATCCCTCTATTCACTATGCACTTGTGTAAACAAGTTAAAAAAAAATAAGAAACCTCAAAAAAAACCTAAGAAAATAGTTGAATTAGCAGGGGAAAACACATTTCTGGAAGAAAGCTTATTTAGTCTTTCTTCCTCATTCTCATTTGCTCTTTCTTTCTTTCTGTTGTAAAACATTCTTTCCCTGACATACTGACAGCCAGGGCCAAAGCTTTCGGAAATCAAATGTGAACTCATTTTGAAATACCAGCAGCGTTTGAATTTTAAATTAACCTATTTACAATGAAACTATGCCTGCTGATTGCCATCATCTTCAGGAAAATTAACAGTAACGATCATTGGTGTCATAATGCAATTTCCCTGCAAAAATCACATAGGCTTCATTACTGTTTACATAAATTGTCATAAATACCAATTATAGCTGAACATAAAATGTAATGCTCTTTTTTTTAATCATAATCACACGATTGTTCTTCTAATTCATATGCTGGGGGAATAGGGTTTTGATTCAACCTTTGTTGTGAAGGAAATGTTTTGCTGGTAGTTAGTTTTGCTGTAAGTGCCTGTTGGCTTATTTTCAAACCCTCTCTCTCCCTTTCTCTCCCTTTCCCTCTATCCATTTGGATGGCTTAGTCCTTGTCCCCTGTTTGCTTTGCCCTCTAATACACCGAAAAGGAACGTGTGGGCATGCTAATGGCAGGCGAGGGAGACGCGCTGCTCGTGTCCTCTAGACATCAGACATCAGGCTACAGAAGAGAAAGTATTTCCGGTGGGAATTTATAACATCATTTTCTGCAATTACGTAGAAGACCCCATAAAGGAATAATGTAATAATAAACCTGTTAAAACCGCAAATTTGTTGCACCAATTTCTGGTACGCTTATAAGTCAGCAGAACAAAGAGCTGATAAAGGGAATGGCATGTTAAATTACTAAATTAAAAAAAAAAAAAACAACCAAAAATCAAAACAAACAAACAAACAAACAAAAAAACAACAAAATCACAACAACCAAAGAGAAAATAAAAAAGGCCAGGAGAAGGTCCTGGATTTATTTTG
The DNA here is from genome assembly GCF_001522545.3 of Parus major. Lineage (NCBI taxonomy): Eukaryota > Metazoa > Chordata > Aves > Passeriformes > Paridae > Parus > Parus major. The sequence goes on along the minus strand of NC_031799.1, from coordinate 4,858,412 downwards.
ACCATATTTTTTGCTATATATATTTTTTGAGTAACTATATTTAATGTGTCGGCCTCATGCTATACAAGCAGTGCAAGGTAAGCTCTGTGTAATCACAAGATAATTATCTTGTTATTTCAGTCTTCCAGCAGCAAGTGTGAAGTCCAGTTCTGCCCAGAGCTTGGGGCTTGTGGATGACTACCAAAACCCCTCATTTTAGACTCTGTGTCTGAGCATGTTCATACATATCCATGCAAGAATGTAAAAATGACAAAATGGTAACTACATAATAAACTGAAGTTACTTATTTAAGTAATTCAGTTTTTGGAAAGAACTGTTCTTTTTCATGTATCTGATGGTGTGCTCACACCTCTCCTAATGCTGTGGCTCAAGTTATAATCTCTCCTTGTCTAGATTAGTTGGGATTAAGGTCAGTTTCCAGAGAAATGGAAGAAAAACATCACTGAATATTGTACAAAATAGCCTGGCACTTGGGTAACCTTAGTCAGAGAGAAAGGGAGCCAGGTGCTGAAAAAAATACTGCTTTTTCTGGTGTTAGTCTAGGATGTAGAGCAGACAGATCTGTTCAGAAGGACCAGAATATGTGCCTTGGAGGTTTAGCTAGTCTGGGAACAATCCAGAATTTTCTCCCTGAGCTTGACATACTCAATATATTTGCTCCCTTTTGCACTTTGTACTTACTAGATCCATGCCAAATACATCTGCAATATCTGCTCAGAACTATTGTTTTTTGTTGGTTCTTTTTGTTGGTTTTTCTTGGGTTTTTTTCTTACCTGCCTGGAGCAGCCACACTGTTAATCTTACTCAGTTTTTATGTTGTGGTATAAATTCTCAGAATAATCTTGTTCTGTGTTCCTCACAGGAGTTTAGTGAGGAGCACTCCAGAATGTGTTCCCAAATTATGGACCATCCATTGTCAGAGGGAGAAGATTCATCTGCAGGTCTACTTGCCAATATAAAGTAGAAACATTATTTTTCTTTTGACATAATTAACCATCCCTCTATAATATGGATAAAATATTTCTTGCACAGCTACCAATGTAATTTTTTTTCTCTTTCTTCTGTTTCTGACTATTTTATTTTGTATCACTAAAGTGAATTTTTAGATCTCAAATAAAGTAGGTTGCAAATTTCAAATTTACCAGATGTAGATGTTTAAACAAACAAAAAATTTCATGGTAATGAAAAAATCTGGTATTTTGGTAATAATATGAAATATTTACTGTGTCTTCTGCAGTAATGTAAACCTGATCCTGCTGCATCCAAATCAAGGAGAATCTCGAGTTTTTTATAGAACACTGGATGACTGCAACTGGTTATGTATGTGAATTGTCCTGGATCTTGACATTTTTGCTCCAGACCTCTCTTTGTCAAATCTGCTCCAAAGTCAGCAGATGTTTAGAGGATATAATTCTACCTTTGGTATCTCACTGAATTGTTGGTCACAATCAAAGTATTTATAAAGATATTGAAAAAGCATCAGGCATTCAGCAGTGTGTGTATTTCAGCCAGTGAACTTTCCATAATGATATGTCACTGGAATAATCATAGGATCCAAAACTACAGGTTAACAATCCACCTTCTGACTCTGTAAAAACTGACATTTTGTGTGCACTGGCATTAAAGGGAGATGTATTCCACCACCGCTACTGACAGCTTAGGAGAAATAGGTATCCACTACAACAGGGAGTGCAGTACAATAATTTTAATTTAGGAATTAAAGTTCTCAGACAATGTTTAACACCCCCATTTTTCTTTCACAAAACAATGAAATAAAGAAAAACTAATTTTCCCTCTCAGTAGGAAACAATCACTTTGTCCTATTAACAAAATGATATTTTTTTCCTGGACAAAATGAAAGTATGGAAAAGCATCAGAATCGGCTTGAAAGCCTTTTTCTTTTTTTTTTTGGTTTTTTACAAAATATATCAACAATGTTGTGCATAGGATTTCTACATAAATGCAACTTAAACATAGAAATCCAAAAACATGAAAGGTATTTTTAAATAAATTTGTGAAACCATTCAAGTATTCTCCATTTTTATTTAATTTCAAATAATTAATTTAAAACTCAGACACACACAAAAAACTCCTGATGGTAATTGTTCATAGGTTAATTCTGATAAAAGTATGGCTAAGTCATAAGTATTAATCAATCTCATAATTTCTGGACTTGTTGTCTATATAATTAACAGTCATGCAAATTTTTCCACACATCTCTTACTCATGACATTGGCTGTGACTGCTGTTGCCTTCCTCTGTCTCTTGCCACTCTTCTCTCAAAGAGGAATGGTTTTTTTTGGAATGTCCCTTTGTGTTGTTGTGTTCCTAACACGAGATACCTTTAAACAAGGTAAGATTTTACTAAGGATTTAAAGCAGCTCAATCCGTGTTGTATTTTCTGGTAGTGCAAAATGAGAATATTTCATTTCTGAGGGTTCAAAATGTATGTCTCAGACTTCTTGTAAGAAATATATTCCTACTTCTATAATATTCAGATGCACATATTTTTAATGAAGTAATTAAATAAAAGAGAAAATTTACTTTTCCATTCATTGTTTTTATTGTGTGTAAAAATGAATAACTGAAACCGAATTCTTTGTTCATCAAAATTCGTTGGTGGTAGTGTCAGCAACTGTCTTCAGTGTAAATTTTGACAAAAATTCTACTACTATTATTAAACCCTAAAACAATCTAAAATGCCATTAGAATGCGTTAGGGAAGAAAATCACCTTCCTTAGAAAAAGTTATCTTTTTGGTTAAGAACAACCTTATATTCAGGAAGGATCCAAAGACTGAAAATTTCAACATTCTGTGTTGATTAGTCATGATGCCTGCAATAGATTAGAAAAGTCACATAATAATATGGCTATAGTTCCCGATTTGTATTCAATAATATACAAAGAACAACAAATAATGAGAACATGCACCCAAAAAAAAAGAACAAATAATAAATTTTCTTCACACATGGGGATTTCAAGGTTAATCCAATACAATCTGAAATAATGAAAAGATTCACTTTTTATTTCAATAGAATTTGCATCAGACCCATGAGTTATTGTATAAACAACATTAAACATTAATTTCTTTAAATATCTCAGTAATAAAAACTCTTATAAATCAAAACAAATAAAATGGAAACAAAAGAGGCTGAAACTGCATACTGAAGAGTAACAAAGAGCTTGTGAGTTTGAGGAAATATTTTCAGTTTTGTTTGGTTTTGTTTTTTTTTTCCAGTTGCTTTGTGGTTTGTTTTCTTTTTTCTAATTTTTTTCTGGCATAGAACTATTGATGTTATTTTAACTGATAAAGTCAGCTTCAAGTAACCTATCTGTGGTAAAGATGAGGTGATTACTCCAAATTTGGATTCTTGTTCATTGGTCTAGGAGAGGTCAAGAAGTTTTCCCTTTCCAAGTTGGGGTTTTTCAAAAGCTTTTTCAGAGAATGCCTAAATAGGGGATGTGTAATTACTCACTGAAATGGCACATGGGGCACAGAATAATGAGATTTTTCATTCTAGTTAGTAAACTTTTTGTGAGAAATCCCAGAATCATAGGATAGTTTGGGTAGGAATGGACATTAAGATCATCTTGTTCCAACACCCTGCTATGGGCAGAGGCACCTTCCATTGAACTAGGTTGCTCAGGATCCCATCCAGCCTACTTTTGAACACCTCCAGGGATGGGGAATCCACTGGACAAACTACTGCAGTGATTCACCACCCTCACAGTAAAAAATTTTTATCCTAATATCTGATCTAAACCAGCCCTCTAACAACTTGAGGTGGTTCCCCTTATCCTATCACTACCTACTCTCACGAAACATTCCTCTGAATCTCTTTTGTAGTTTCTTTAGCTCCTTTAGCCCCATGAGTCTTCTCCATGCTGAACAGCCCCAGCTCTCTCAGCCTGTCTTCACAGGACAGATGCTCCAGCGCTATGTCCAAACTAGTGCCTTTTCTCTGGACTCACTCCAGCAGATCCAGGTTGGTGCTGTAGGCTGGAGGGACACACTGCTGGGTCATTTTGAGTCAGCAAAAATAGTTCTGGCATTTCACTTGATGGCAAAAGCAGATTTTACAAATACACCTAATGAATGCAATTACAACTTTGTGCAGGATCAAAATTTAGTCTCTCCACTTCTGTGAAGGTGAAAGCAAACATAAAGAGGGATCACTTCAAGTAGTTAAGTCTTCCTTGGGATGTCATGCTAGTTGCCTGTTATTCCAGCAACATGTGTTTTGCTCTGTTGCAATGAATTCAATTTCATCTTAATTCTATTGCCTTTGGACCATTCTACCTAAAATTCTCTTTCTCTATAAGTTTCAGAAAAATCTTGTGATTTCCCATGTAAAGTTTTTTATGCCACCCATTATGAGACAACCACTATGTAGTCAGGAGTCACTTCCTTTTTCAATATTTTATGGCAAGTAAGACTTCATTTTCTTATTTACCCTTGTAAAACGGGACCGCTGTTCTCCTGTTATAGACATGGTAGTCCAAGTTTTTTGTATTCTGGCACATGTTGACTCCTCCTTCTACCAGATCTTTTCACTGATATTACACTGCATATATATTATTGTTGTGATATAGTTATATTTTTTCCCAGTTTCAACTGATCAGGTTTTCAAGAACACACAATTCTTTACCTCATTCCAGCTTTCATTTGCATTTGTTGTTCCTTTCCATGCTGTGCCTCTAGTGAATATATATAGCAAGTCACTTTTTTTACCAAGATCATTAACAAAATCATTAAGATGAGGGTTGAGGCAAACATTTGAGGAATGCCTTGAGCCATCAGATAAATTAAACTGTATGCACTCCCAACACGTGGTCTAAGATGGAGAAGCCTCTGGATTACACTAACATCAGGTTTGTGCATTGGTAGGAAGTTGACTTTTTGATTTGGTCTGTGTTACCGAGGTGTTTATACCCTGCCAAGGTCTGATTTCAAATAGCTGGATTGAGAATTCCCTGAATCTTTAACTAACAGAAGTAAAAGATGATTTTTTATGAGCAGAGAATCTCTCTCTTCCTGTAGACAACAGAAAATGAGAAGGAGGGTGTGAAAAGATATCAAGTTTGGAAGGTAGAGTAATTTAGCCCAGAGTTTATCAGACACCACTTTTTCTTATCAGCCACGTCCTTCTCCCTCGGCCCAGCTTGGGTGCAGAAGAAATAGCTTTAAACAACAAATTGCTAGAGCCCACAATAAGAATCTTCCACAAGAAGACAGTAAAAGAGAAGACAAATTTCACCATTGAGTTACACCTATTATAAACCACATTATTTAAATGCTGCATGTCATCAGTTCCATCATTATCAAATTCCTTGCATAAAAATAAAGTGTCTTGATGAGGAACTGATCATATGTGAAAGTTATGCATTTTAAGAGACTCTACCACATTTGTATTTTATCAAATAGTTCCTAATGATGTTCCATAATACAAAATTAAATATTTCTGCCTCTGTTCTGTATTCTTATTCATGAGTTGGGCATTAATTGTTAAACAATGTAACTGCTTGTTTATTTGTACTGGATGTGATTATTTATATTCTGAGTAGTCTGCAAGGTCTTTAACTGCATTGCCTAGCCATTTTTATGAGTTTTTGTGGGGAGAAGGGAAAGGTTAAGTTATTGAACTCATTTCCCCGCTCTTGTAATGGAAACCATTTTCTTTATTATTTTGTTAAAAATAAATTGATTTTTTAAAAAAACAAGAAGTAAGAGAGCTATAAAAATATGTGTGTACACCTGCTACTCATTTGGTTATACTGGAAACTGTCTAGAGCAACTCCACTTAATATGAATGATTTATGTGCATTTAAAACATGTCCACATTCATATTTACAACTATTTGAATGGTAAAATTTTAACACATTTAGGTGCTTCCCTATATCTTTTTTTTTTTCTTGTTAAGGGGCAAAATTCATCTGACCAGTTAAATATATCTATCTCACTGACAGCTCTCTAGATTTTCCTTATACTTACTGAAGAGAAATAGGTAAATTTAGATAATAGTTTGAATCATCTTCTGTTCTAGGAAATGCCTGAGATAGAGCATATAAACAAAGCACTGAAATACTTAATACTTTTCATTATTAAGAGAAATTTTTCAGATATGCTCTGTAAAGTCCGGGAGATTGTTAAGAGGAATTTTCTCCAAACATCTACCCATTTTCCTTGCATTAGGCCTTATCAGAACTTTTCAAGTACTGCTTTACTAATTATAATGATAGGCTATAATAAGAGTATTAAAATTACTATGACTATATACCTGTATTTACAGAACTACCTATTTGCAGAAGCTTGAACAAGCATAGACAGAGCAAAGAACTTTATGACTAATACAGCTTTTAAGGTTCCATAGAAAATTGATTTTGTCTGAGTACTTGCTAAGCAATATATTGTGATTTTGTAAGCACACTTTTTGAGGTTTGTTAGTATGCTCATGTTGGGTTTTTTTTTATTTTTTTTTTAATGTGACCTTTTATACCTAAAATTTACTGCAGGTTTTTATGTAATAGTAGAACTTTTATTTGCTTATGTATCTTAGCCTGAGGTCTTGGATCAAATTTAAGTGACTAAAAATTGACAAAAACACCCTCACACCATGGTGTAAGGATCTTTATTTGATTCAGATATTGGAATACCTGGCTGAGTAACCAAAGTAATTATTTATATTTGCCATTAGATAATCACAGATAGTTATGCAATGCATTAACAGATTTGCCTACCTCCATCTCAAAGTTTTTCAGTGATTCTTGATTCCATCCATGTATTACATATGTAATGAGTTCAAGATATGTTTATTTCTGTAAGAAAACCCCATTATCTTATTTCGTTTTCACTCCTTTTTGCTGGAGTACTACCATGAAAGAGAACAAAGTTTAATTGCAAATTACCTAGGAATCATACTCAGAGACGGATTCAGCTTTCCTTACATTATATGTCTACATTGTAGAAACCTGCAGCTCATCTCCTTGATCTAAAAACCTGAGGAATGAAATACTCTGAACTCTTAAAAATCAACAGTTTGTAGACTTACTTCAGAATAGTGAAGTTGTGCCTGAGCTGTGGCTATTTCTCTCCATTGATTACACAGGGATGTTTGTAATTGAGTGGCTCAGATAAAGTTGTTTTTAACTTATATCTGATTAGGTAAATCCTTATTTGAAGTAGCTTCTTTTTATCTTTTCCGTGTCATATATCATAATGGCCTGAGACCAGAAAAGTAAGATAATTTAATTCAAGATTCAGAGATATCAGATTAAGAGCTATCAGTGTTAAGCAATTTTGCTTCAAATCAGTAGTGTGTGAACTAGCCAGTTCCTTGCTATATTACAGCCATAAGAGAACTGTGCATCCTATTCAAATACCATAATAATTTCCCAACCGCCCTGAGGGTTTCCTTTTGGAGTTTTCTGTTCCAGTAATGCTCTTATTTAGACAACGCACAAATCCTCATGAGTTTCGGACCATTCAGCCATCGTGGGAGACCACAGAAATTACAAACAAGATGAGGGATTCATTCTAGGAGAGGATAAGCCAAAGAAACATTAACAGTAATGCAAGGCTAACTGACAGTAAAAGTAGTACAACAATTAAAACCTTAACTATCAGTTTTAGGGGAGAGAATTTGTTGGAGCTCCACCTCTAAGTCCCTGGTCTGAATCCAGTTCTAACAAGACTGACCAAATGTCACTCCAATTAAACAGCGATAAAAGTTCCAGAGTGAAATGAATTCCAGTCTGAACTCAGCTTCAAGTGGGCATTTGTCTTCATTATAAGCCCAGCATATATTTGGCACAGTCTGAACTCATGTCTTTAAAAGAGCTTCATAAGTTAATGAACAGGAAGATTGAAACATTTGCCTGGTGCCTACTACCACATATCCAGACCTGGGGCAGGGGAGAGAGCAAACAACTTCAACTCCAGCATCCTTTCCTCTCCCTTCTTCACATACAAAATGGACTTACTCCTTGAGGATCTTTCAGTGGTTAAAAAAAACAAACCAAGACAAACAAACAAACAAACAAACATCTTAATCAATAAATTTCCTCTCTTTCCTCCAATCCTGTTCTTTCCCCTCTGCTCCCATGCTTGCTAGTGTTGCTCAAAGACTTCCCACAAATTTGACAGAAAGATTCAAAAGTCTTAGATTTTCATTGTTGTTCCATAATTCAGTGTTCCACCTTTTAGCTGTGATAACTACTAGTAAATAAATTTTAAAAAAAGGATATATTTTTAAATATTTTAAGGTCAGGCATGAAAAAGTCTTCCTGCTCTGCAACTTAATTCCTTCTTTCTCATCAGACAGATCTCCAAACTTTGCTTGATGTATGCAGAGTAGTAAGTATATTGGTCTGTAACAGAGATTATGAATTATGAATTTCCTTCTATTTCTCATTCTGGTTGTTTTTGTTTGTTTTTGTTGTTTTCTTTTTTTTAAAATAATATTATTTTGTGATGGACAGACTAAAAACAATTTAGTCTTCTATTCACATTCTCCACACGCATGTCTTAGAACAAATGATTCACATCATCCAAGGATTTGCTGATGCTGTATATCTGGAAAGAAACATTAGTATTGTAAGGAAGAGTAATAGCTTGCTTAGGAGTTTGACAATCTGAAACAAGAAGGGAGCTGATTAGGCAGTGATTTGAAAATGTTTGAAGTGATGGTACTAGCAGGAACCCAATCTTTGATTTTTTTTTTTCCTCTCATTTTGAATGTAATATGGAACAGGGTTGATGGAGACATTGATGTAGAATCAGTGGTGCTAAAATTGAGCAATACTCTTTGGCCAGGACAGGGGCAATGCTAAAAACTAGTCTTATTATCAAGTGTGCCGTGAATTCAAGGCAACTCAGCTGAGTCCTGCGTTGCACAAATAGACCAAAGAGATTGTTTATGTCCTCAATGCTTAAAGTGATCCTCTGTTATATCCAAATTTTACCATTCAGAGTGTGTATTAATTTAAAAGTAATTTGATCTGGTACCTTGAGGAAGTCACAGAACTACTAGGATGGTCAGAAAAAAAGGAGCATTCATCTTCTGAGAGAACACTGAAGGAATTTCTTTTGTTCAACAAGAAAAATTAAAGCTGGTATGGGATAGAGAGGGAGAGAGGAAAAGCAGCTACTTGAGCTTAAGGTAATTTTAACATGGAATAAATCAGTATAAATGACCATGAATAAATGATGTTTAGTCCATTAATAGTCTTTTATCCACTGGGACCTAGAAACCTTTCCAGAGAACCACTTCTATAAAAACAGTGGAGGAAAAATAATAACAGATTGCTGTAAATTCACTGCAATGGCCACATGTCATTGTGCCAGTGGCAGCTGAGGTGAGTCTGGATGGACAGACACCTTTTCCACTTGGCATCTCTAGGTTAGCATAAAGCCTGACATAGACATCTCCTGTCTTTTCCATTAATGACCTTCCAAGTTGTAAATTAAAAAAAAAATAAATAAAAATTGATCAAGCAGAAAGATCTAGATTTCTCTTGTAACAGGTTTCCAGTTTCTGCTCCGCTAAGCTGACCCACAAGCATGCTCTGACTATGAAGTTAGCAGTCAGCAGACCTTCTTGACTCCTGGTTGCTTTCAAATGTTGTATTCTTCAGTCAACTCTCTCTGTGCTTTGCAGCAGCCCTGTCACAACCCAGCTAAGAGTTCTGACTCATTCTGCCAGCAGAGCTCTTAAAAGTCTCAGCGTTATTCAATGCTGAGACTTGCCACATGGCTCAAACATAAGTAACTTGCAAGTCCATTGACTTGTACTGTGAGTCAGAAGTCACTTACAGGATTTAAGAGCAACCATATATTTAACTGCTCTCTTTTTACCACTTTCTCTTAGACAGCACCTTTATTAAAAAGCTTTAAAATGCTTTTCTTTACTTAGAACTCTTTATTTATTCTTCTAGCTGTCTCAGGTAGCCTATAAACTCCATTGCCAAAGACTACATATCTTAAAAATTTGCAAAAATAATCCTGTCATACTCTTACAATTTATTTTTTTTTTAAAATTTTGTTTTATTTTATTTTTTATGTTGAACATTTCACAGAATCACAGATTCAGTCAGGTTGGATTCCACCATGGGTCATCTGCTCCAATCTTTCTGCTCAAGCATTTACTCTTTTTTTTGTTTTGTTTTTTTCTTAATGCCCTTTTAACTATGTAATTCTTGATTGTGGAAGAGAAAAAACAAACCAAATGATTAATCAACAGGATCATGAGCAAATAGAAGTTGATATAGTGAAACATCATATAGTGCTGATATGGATGCAAGGAAAAAGATCTCTTCCACTGACTTTGATTGCTGATGCAATACAGTCATAGACATCAAACTACTTCTTCCCACTTGAAACCAGCTGTTGTGGTTTATCTGTAGATGGCAAATTATAAAAAGGTCTCACAAGGGCTCTCCCAGATACAAATGTAAATCAGGAGAGCTGAAAGCAATGCCATGTATAATTTCAGCTTCCTTAAATGTGACAATCAGCTAGGCAACTGAAAGTTGTCAAAGAAGACTGGAACATTTCTCCTGTGGAAAAATACTTCCAGGACCTTGCTCTTACATTTCTGTAAGTTTTGGTTCAGAGATGTCTATATGATGTTTATTTTCTCCATTAGTCTGAACATACTCATTTGACCTCCTTATCTCTGTTAAACTGGGCACTCAGCTCACTAAAAAATGAAGACCCACTAAATTTTATTAGATAAATAGATCTAGAGATTTTATCAAATTTGTGTGACTTGTTCTTGATAGTAAATACTTGCAGGATTTGTATTTTACTTAATAAACAATTTAAGGCAGGGTTTGTCATATGTTTGTACTTGTATAATGCCAGTCTTTTTCATCATTAGAAAAAAACATTAATGTTCATTAAAATTCTACGTAATTAAGTGTTCTGATAGCTTTTTAAGGGACTATACACTTAAGAACCAGTACTACAGTTTCAGTGTGTTTTATGCAAGTTAACAATACACAATAATAAACCATCTCAATTTCTTGCGCCTCTTTCACCTCCGACTTGTAATATGAGACACTTTTTTGCCCTACAACTAATTTGAAAATTTATATGTATTTTTCCAAGCAACTTAATTCCAAGAAATGCATCAAGTCAGTATGTTTCTTAATTTATTTGGGTCCTTGTAAAGTTTCATCTGATAGACATAAAACTGTAAGATGATAGCATTGAAATGCAAGTCACAAGCTTCAATTAGGTACAATCAGAAATCATGCGGTGACTTCATTAAGTATCATTAAGAATGATCAAAATATTGCTCTTAGGAAAAATACATCAAAAGCATGCATTTACACATTGATTAAACAGGATCTGCAATTTCTAAAATCTGGTACGAGAAAAAAAGAATGTAGTAAATTAAGTGCTCATACCCTACTTAGCAACAAGGGACTGCTTAGCAACCAACAAAGTGAAAAATAATGGATGTGGAAGTGCACAAACTCTCAGCCCCCTTCAAAATGGAAGTATTGGGCAGCCATAGACATAAAGTAAAATAGATATCTAGAATGAGTTAAAAAAAGAAAAAAAAAGGGTTTTTTCATCTCAGTAAATTTCACTCATCTCAAAGACAGCTAGTGTGCTATATCTATATGCAACCATGAGCCATTGAACAAGAGTCACAGTTCCTTGGTCAACTGATCTTCTAGTCCACGTTCACCCTCCTCACTCATACAACCACTGTCTTTTTGTCTCCTGTGTCCACTTTTGGGGTCAGCATTCCATGTGGTTTCAGACAATTCAAGCTATAGCATCTGTAGAGAAAGTCTGTTTCCTAACAGTTCCTTCTCATATTCTAATGTTTCTCTACCTGACAGAAGCCATGTTTAGGCCAGTTGTCCTGTCATGACAGAAAACATGAAATTTTTCAGTCTGAGAGTTTGAGCTTACTAACTCGAAATAACATGATTTTATAGATTTACTACCCTTCCAGAAAATTTTTTTTAAGCCTCAGTTTCTTAAATGTCATCTTCCACACAATAAAATCCTTCAAATATTTCTTAGAATAAAAATTTACAGTCCTTCAACTCTAACCTTTTTAGCACTTTTGGATGGAATTGAATTACTCTTTCTCTCAGAAAGGTGAATCAAAAAAAATACAAACTATTTTTTGCCTTGCTTGTTTTCTCAAAAGCTGGCTGAACCAGGATTATATAGGAATTATATGTAAGGGAGTTACAACTTTGGGAGAATGATTTTCAGAACAAGTGAGAATGGCATTAAATTAAAGAGGAGAGATTTAGATTAGATACTAGGAAGAGATTATTTCCTGTGAGGGTGGTGAAACCCTGTCACAAGCTGCCCAGGGAAGGTGTGGCTGCCCCATCCCTGGAAATGTTCCATATGTGGTTGGATGGGGCTGGGAGCAATCTTAGCTTTGTCAGTGGCTCCCCTGCTCAGGGCAGTGGATTGGAAATAGAGGATCTTCAGGATCACTTCCAACCCAAACTGTTCTATGATCCTGTGGTATATTTGAACAATCAGTTATTGGATATATTCCAGATCATGGAAGTGAGCACAATCATCAGCAGATGCTTTAATTCAATGTGGTCTGCCCCAGACAAAATTGTGAAAACATTCTGGAAGAGGTACATAGGCCCCTTAAAATCTCTGGAGGGAAATCCCTTCCAGAACACACTTCTGCAAATGGCTCAGGGAAAAAAACAGTGGGGCCTCAAGTGCATTTTCAATACAAGCATTGATTAGAACATGGTAACATAGTAAGTATTATGCTGGCTAAGACCCATAAATCACTCAAAATCAATGTTTTTTTGTTTGATGGGACATTTTTCCACATGGTCACTTTCCTACATTGTAATCATTAAGTTTAGAGGCTAGCTTACTTCCTGAATATATGAATGAATCTTTAGATCCCTTTCAAATATGAATTGAAATGTCACTTAGAATGTCAAGGGATATTTATGATGTAAACATATTTAGTGTATTCTGCAGTTGCTTAAAATCTAGTCTAAGTAACTCAGACTAGTGACTGTAAAGTCCACCATGAAACAAACATCTTTGTACCTGGTCCACCACTCTTTCTAATTTATTTTTTTTTTATTATTATTTTTTTTCCTAATTCAGCTTTGGTTCCTTTTTAGAAGAAAAACAACATTCCAGTGTATTTTCACTGGATTCAACACTTGGACCTGAAACACTGGTCTAATTCAAAGATCTCAAAGCAGATAGCATATATTAAAAGCAATATTTTCTGAAATTGCTTGGTTTTTACCTGACTCTTGTAAGAGAATTACAAGTCTGAGTAGGCATAAATGGATGTGCATTGCCCAAGGTTTAAAAATTATGTTTCTCAAGACCTTTGTGCAGTATGCAAATGCTGTTGCATTTGCTTACAGCTGAATAAACTGAGGCATCAAGAGGTTAAGTGGCTGGCTGAAGGTTGTAGAGCAAAGCTATTCCAACACCACGAGCAGACCCCCAGGGTCCTGATTTCCAGAGTCCTGCTGTGTCTGCTGTATTGATTCTCCCTTTACAACCAATCCAACGTGTTAATGGGCTAAAAAGCTAATGGAATATTAAAAGAAGCTTAAGAATTTTGTCTCTTGAGGTTGGCTGGCCACATAATTTTACAAAAGAAGGTTTATAAAACAGGGAGAGAGAAAAAGGAATAAAAGGAAAAAGGAAAAACGTCAGAACTGATTGATTAAGGGAAGAAGTAGGTGCCTGAGAAATGCCTGGTCTGATGCCAGCACTGGCTCAGGTCAGACAGGGCTATTTTTAAATTATTTGGTATTTTCAGAAATTGATTACTTGGCTAACACATTAAGAAGTAGCTCTACACATTCATTTAATGGGCCAGTGCCTCTTGTACAGGTCTGGAACAGTCACATTCAATCTCATCTACTCCTCGTTAAGTAGTGTTTTCTTCTTCAGTGTGTTTATTTACTGCCAATGCTGTAAGCATAAAACATATAACAAAAAATAAATAATACCTTAAATAGTCTTTCAGCTGTATGGGCCTTCAGGACAAGTGACTTCACTTCAGGCCTTGTGAGCTTAGTTAGGGTTTAGACATCAATTCTCATTCTTTCATATACCTGCAAATTGAGTAATACTTTCTTTTCATACTGTTACCTCTTTAATGTATAGCCACTTCAGTCTAAAAGTGCTCTAAAACAAAACATGGTAGGTTCTTACACTAAAAAAAAAAAGATGAATAATAAATCATTTTAATTTGATGACCCTGTGTGCAGTGGAATAAGAACAGAGTATTTCAGGTGAGGTAAAACCCGTATAAACTTCTGGAGAATAACTAAGGCTGTATTGATATCTTGAATAATGTTCACTTAGCTGTTAGCTGTTGGCCTGTTTCACTTTTTTACCTTACTTTCCAAACAAAATGATACTCAGAGCTACATTTCAGAAAGATGTTTCTAATGAAGGTACTCCTAACCATAAAGAGGTTTTCTTAAATTGTCAACAATTACATGCTTGTGTCATTATCTCTGGGAATGCTGGGAATAGTTGGATGGCTGGGACTCGATAAAATCATTGCAGGAGAATGCTTTAGTGTCACTTAAGAATTTCAGAAAAACACACAGTGGAAGATAGTAATGATTGTAGTAATGACGATGAGAATAAGAAGAATATAACTAAGAAAGAATAAGATAAGAATAAGAATAAGAATAAGAATAAGAATAAGAATAAGAATAAGAATAAGAATAAGAATAAGAATAAGAATAAGAATAAGAATAAGAATAAGAATNAAGAATAAGAATAAGAATAAGAATAAGAATAAGAATAAGAATAAGAATAAGAATAAGAATAAGAATAAGAATAAGAATAAGAATAAGAATAATACATATGGAATATGCATTATTAACATGAAAAACAGATCTTTACCCTACACTGAAGCCTGCCTTCTACCTTATGTATTGTAAATAAAACAGCATGGCAGGAAAGCTGAGGCATCCAAGAGAGTGAGGGAGAAATCATTTTTCAGGTTAGAGGCTTAATTTTTAATGTGGGTATTTGACTTAGGGGCCCAGATATTGAAGGATTAAAGGGGTGACCTTGCAAGGCTTGGTGTGCCTGTTTCTGCTGTTGCCTTCAGTGACAGCCACAACAGATGCAAACATGAAATGGGAAATATTCTGCTGTTGCAATGGCATCTTAACTTATTTTTCTGTTGGAATCCACTGATTTTCCATACAGTTACATACAAACAACTGCACTGCACAGCCCTACTTGGGCAGGGTTGTACTACCCTTTCTTAAGGACATGAGGTCCCATCTATCACTCCTCACTGATCATAACACATGCTGACCCTGTCTCAGAAGTAATCTGCTCCTGTAACAAAGCTGAGATGCACTATTAATGTTTTTACTGCTTTATTATCTTGAATATGATGATGATGTTGGAAAATAAAGCTGTCAGCATCTTCAGTGGTACATTATGAGTTACCTTTCAATTTAATTTACACAGTAGAAGATATATGATTTTATTTTTCACTGGAATTTTTAATCATTGTTGATAAATGTCAAATATTGAATTGCTGATAAATAAGTAATTAATTAATTATTGCAGACAAAGGATTGAAAAAAACCAACATTGTAGAATTAAATAAATATTTTGGAACAATCTCTACTCCTTTATATTAAGGGCACGTACAAAAGGTGTTGGATCTTCTGATCGAAGTTCTGTGACTTCTAGTGAACCAGTCTTTGGATACTCACTAAACACCTGCTCAGATGTGTTTCTCTACCATGATTTGTTTCAGTAGTTTATTTTGCATTTCTTGTCCATCGGCTATGCCTCTGCATCTCATTTAAAAGGGGAAAAACAACAAGAAAAAAAAAAAACAAAATAACGACATAGTTTAGCTTTGATTGTGGTTTCTGCTGTACATATCTGCTCCTTGCAGGACCTCATGGCTCACCAGAGAAAGTGTAGAATTAGAGAATCAGGAAAGAGCTTGCATAACCTGATGCTCATGCCCAGTGTTCAGCCTCATTATTCATTGCTTGGTAGACCCAGGGGTATACCCATTCCAGCAATAAATATTTCCATAATCTAATAGATCTCACAGTAAGGTGCACACTGTAATATTTTAACACATTTTTGTTTCCTTGATTTCATCCCATCATTCCTAATTATACCCCCCATGAACTTCTTGCTAAATCTCTTTAATTGCACAATTGTAGATTTTCTTTCAACTCAGCCAAATGATATGTACCTGATTCAGTCCATCAGGCTTTATATTTTCTTCATCTTGGAAGAAAATACCCTTCCTTTCACAATAACTAAAAAAGAAACCTCCACCCTACCCCCAGAGGATGATTCTGGATTAAGGAAGTTCTCAGTACAGGATTGATATTATCAGGTCAGGTACATGTGGCATTTGCAGAGCATTAAAAACCTTGTTCCCTCACATTTAATACCTATAATTATATATTATTTAAGTTTCTGCAAAATTTTAAGAACAAAATTGCTTTAGATGCCACTTCAGAAATAATTGCATTTGTTCCTCATTGCAAGGAGAATCATTTGCATGTCTTCACATCAATAATTTTGAACCCATCTTTATAGACAGAGATCCTAAGGCAGAGAAACACAATGGAATTCATCCGAGATCAAACAAATCATTACTGCTGGTAACAGCAACAACATTGCTTAAATTTCTCTGAAAATATATAATTTCCCTGTCACAATCTTCATTCTCAAAACTACATAGTCTTGTTGACATTGAAATACATATTCATTTACTCTTTCCAGAGATTAGTTAGAAGCTCTGGAAGGAGCCATTTTTGGGGCATGAATTTTCAAACATGCATAGATTTATATTTTATTTATGAACCTCTGGGACCATTAGGTGTTTTTGTAAAGGCCTAATGGTCAACTCTATGTCCTAGTGTAAAAAAGACTGCAAGCCCAACTTCAACATAGACTTCTTAATTGAAATATTACTCAAAGAACACTCGCACAAATAGCTAAAAAATTGTCATTATAAACCTAGAAATTCCATGTATCAATACCTAGGTTTTTAATAACAAGAGCACGGAGACAAAAAGTATTATTGTTTTTGTTTTTTGGGTTTTTTTTGTAAAGCTAAATAAACTTCATTGCTACTTTGATTCTGGAATGTATTAATTTATAGTTAATTCTCTTACTGTCATTATTAAAAACACATAGAAAATACAGACTTTTCTAAAAAACAGAGTGGATGTTAATTATTTAAAAGTTCCATTTCATAGATTCACAAAAAGAAAATAAACAAATTCATTATTATTAATTGACAATATTTTACCAGTGTGGAGGGGCCCCAGTGAACTAAACATTACACAAGCCACAAAACACAGAATTAAAACTTGACTCTGATAAAATGAGTACAGTAATTCTATCAAGTTCACTGAAAATTTCATCCCTGGATGGAGACAGTCTTTCTTCTGAAAAGTATGCAAAATTTAGTCCCTAGTTTTGCACACACATAGTGTTCATAACTTTTCTCAGGTGATTAGTAAAGCTCCTTTTTTATTCATCCCCAGCACCAGAACAAATTACAAAGATAAAAGCATTGCAGGGACTAAAGTGAAGTTGGATTAGTTGTCTGTGATGCCTTTATCATCTGTGATAACTTTACTCAAGGTTACACAGGTTTTTAAGAACTAGATTGGGGGTTAATTTAATGGATGATGTAACCAGTGGGTGTAATAAACAAATCTGAGAGAAAGGGGGAAGAAGTCTGGCTGTAATATGGATGGGTATTTAAGAGGGACAGATTAGTACTTTATTTATTTGTGAATGTTTTATGTTGGAAATAAACTGCATGAAGATCAGACCAGAATGAGCTCATGGCATGGTACCCTTTCTTCAAGATGTATCTTACCAGCTTCATTTTCTGACTTGCCATTTTGCGGTGAATGCTGCAGGAAGCTCTCACCTCTCTGTGCTCTTATCACCAAGATCACCTTTTCATTTTAACTCATAAAAAAATCTGCAGAACTGAGTCTCATTTCTGAAGTTTAAAAGGCTTGCACTTTCTTGAATGTGAAGCTTGAATAAGGACAGTGGGTTTCCTGAGAGAGGCATTTCCCAGCACAAAAGAGTCTTTTCTATGTACAACAGTAGGTAGAAGGGCAGAGTCAGACATGTCAGTCACCAGACACACCGATGTGCTTTCACTGCCTGCCAGCACTGACAGCACTGCAGGTCACACAGCTTTACTTTCCTCTGTCTGTGGAGATTTTGTTTCTGCAGGAGCTGATTCAATGGGGGAAGAAAACAGGAGATTCAATACTTACCTTCCACTATCCAGTATGTATTTACCCCATTTATTCTAGCAAGAATTTCAGCTTTAGCCTGTGACTGAAGATAGAGCACTCTGGATATCCAAGGTCCAAGTTAGCCTTCGATTCAGAAAGGGTCTTGAGCATTGTGTTTAATTTTAATTATTTTATAATTATTTTTTTTAATTCTGTGTGTATTGTCCCTACTTCTAGATATTTCTGACACATAAGAATTAGCATGAATAACGACTAACTAAGAAATAAACACTAAAACAACAGAAATATCCTGAAACTTTTTTGTCTTTTTTGTCTTCAAAGCTCAAGAGGCGATCACTGCTGAAGTTCTACTATGATTTTTGGCAAAAGTGCAGAGGGGCCTGCAAGTGGCTGGAGCTTGTATTGTCCATCAGTGCTAGTGTCAGAATAAAAATACCTAGATAACTTTTCACCCTGGAAAGAGGAAAATGGACCCACTTGGTGCAAACCCATTCCAGTTAAATACAGACTGACAATATCAATTTTTATTTCCCCTCCACCCCTCCATTTCCCATCATGAAAGCAAAGGAATAACTAAAATGCAGGTAGGTGTCATCTAATTTATTCTGTATTTGTAATTTATTAGTACTGTCCATTTGCTTTTTAATGTCTCTGCAGCAATGATGTTGATTTTCACCTCTCTCATCTGGCTATTAAAATAAATCTTCAACAAAACCTGAGGAATGGGGGGAAGCTTAAGAGGTACTATTGTTTAAAGTTAATCTTTTCTACTTACTCCAGTGTTGAATCATTCATCCATGCTTTGAAATCTGAAATCAGAGAAGGTAGAGCTGGAAAGAGAATAACAGAATGGTGACAAGACCACTCTAAATATCCATTCTTAAGAGATAAGGGGGAAAAACACACCTAAAAACATATTTTTTATATACTTCCTTTTTCTGATTATAACAATAGCAGAGAAAACTGGCAGTTAAAGCTGGATTGATCGCTGGTGAGATGACATGTAGCCTTTATGAGTGGGGGATAGAAACTGATAAATGTTTTTTTTTCCCCTTCACAACCTTTTTCTAAAGCTGCAGAAAATGTGTCATGCATAAAAAGTATGCAATTTTCATGTAATTAGAGGAACAGGAGATGAAAATGAGTTCCATCAGAGCAATCAAGGATGGTAATGTGGCATGGATTTGTCAGTGCCTATTTGTCATGAAAGCAAAACCCAACAAGTGTTCTATATATTATTTCATTATTATCACTTCTACACCTTAAAAAACACTTTTAAAACATAAAAAAAATACAATTTTATAACTGTGGTGTAAAAAAGCAACCAACAATCTATTGTATAAACTAATAGAGTCACCAATGTTAATAAAATTTGTCGGCTTTGGTTTAGACATTAGGTTAGCTTTATTCTCTCTAAGACAGAAAAAAAAAAATGTGATTTATTCTGATGTTATTTTAGTTTTGCTCCAGTATCATATATCTGGGTTCACTGTTTCCATTACTGCAAATTCATGCAGTAACCTCTGCTGGGCTTAGGACTCCCCCATTCATCCCACCGAGTAATAACTGAGGGATCTGAATTAGGAGTGCAATTATCCTAAATTGCCCTGTAATCAGTCACAAAAAGATGCATATCCAACGTTGCCTGAGAAATGTGTTAATTCCTGACCTGTCTTCTCTGCTTGTAGAGGAAGGTCAAGTCAGTCGTGTTCTAAAATGTGTGACACAGGTAAACACTTAAAGTTAAACCCGGTGAATCTGAGCCTTTTCAAAACCCTCATCAATGTCATTCTCTATTGTTCATGTTACACTTTCACTTCTCCTCATGGACATCAGGTAGCAAATAGAAATTTAATTGGCATGGTAGTACCCAGACCTCTGTTTGATCAACAGCAATTAAATGACCAAAGGGTTAATGTTAACTAATGTTGTGGTTTCACTCAGCACATTCACAGAAAAGATAAATTCAGTAGAGCTGTGACTGTACATTTGCATAGCAACTGGGGACAACACTTATAATAAAATTATAAAAGCAAGAGGGCTGTAAATCAGTGTTGGTAATAATAATTCAGTATGATTGGACCAGCTTTGCAGGGTCAAATCAAAGGTATCGCTAGCTTAATGTTCTGCTGATAGCAGTGGTCAAAGACCCCTTTTTTTTTTTTTCAGGGGGAAAAAATAACAACCAGGCAAATATGCAATGGTTGTTCCCCTGGTTAAGGCTCTCACCTCCTGGCAAATCTGTGGTTTAGAGGGTGATGACTCCAACCATGACATACATGGTTAATATGGTTCAATTTATTTCTCGAAGGAAACACTAAGCATTTACAACAGTTATTGACAGCTTTAAAAATTGCTGCCCAGGAAATATCCCTTCATTTATTTCCTATAAATATTTTATTTTATTAAACTAGTTCTGTACCAAAAAATATAGGCATTAGACACAGACAGATTCACTCCCCAGTTTGTCACAGGCTACTCCGATTAGAAATGCAGAGCCCTTTAGTTAAAGGTTGCTAATGGTTAATATATTCCTGTTTTCTCCCTTCGGGCTGAAGGTGGGAGACAGTTGCTCTCAAGTTGCATATGTCTCTCTCGAACCATCCAAGATAGGTCTCTTCTCAGTCTTTCAAGCTGGCATATGCCCAGATTTCCTGCTAATGCAGTAGGAATAACAAAAACAAGAACTTGAGATGACAGAGAGTAGAAAACTGTTATGAAAGGTTGAGCATTCTGAATTATGGATTTCTCCTGATGGCATTTGCTGGTGGAGTGCATTTCCCTCTGTTTGTGACACTGGTGAGGCTGTACCTCGAGTGCTGTGTCCAGTTCTGGGACCCTCATGGCAAGAATGACACTGAGGGGCTGGAGCTTGTCCAGAGAAGGGAAATGGTGAAAGGGCTGGAGCCCCAGGAGCAGCTGAGGGAGCTGGGAAAGGGGCCCAGCCTGGATAAAAGGAGGCTCAGGGGGGACTTTCTCATTCTCCACAATTCCCACAGGAGAATGCAGCTAGGTGGGACTTGGCCTCTTCTCCCAGGCAGCCAGTGCTAAGACAAGAAGAAACAGCCTCAGTGTGCACCAGGGAAGATTCAGGTTGGACATCAGGAGGAATTTCTTCATGGAGAGGGTTGTTAAACTTTGGAATGGACTTCCCAGGGCTGAGATGGAGTCACAATCCCCAGAAGCATTCAAGAAACTTTGGATGTGGCACTGAATGCTCTGGTTTAGTTGACAAGGTGTTGATCACTCAAAGGCTGGACTCGATGGTCTCAGAGGATTTTCCAGCCCAAATGACTCTGTGATTCTGTGGTCTGTGCGCGCAGCAGGGGAGGAATTGCTGAGGTTTGCCCAGAAGAGTGATGCATGGATGGAGTCATTGAGAAAGAACAACTCTACTGCCCTGAACCTCACAAGTCTCTGACCTCAGAAGTCTCTCCTGCATTCAGTGTTCCTGTCTACTGTACACTGGTGGAGGAAGACACGGTGTTTTATCACTACAGTTATCATTTCATAAATACATAAAACACAAAGATAAAATACTTACTAAAGGGAAAACAACATTTTGCTTTGCAGGACACTTAAAGGAAAGAAATTGGGAACTTTTCTGCTGTCTTACGTCCATGGAAAGAACCAAGAGATTCTCTAATGATTTCCTTCTTCAAAAAACAAAACAAAGAAAGTAAAGCAATCCCCCATTGAGGGCTTATTTTGGGCTGGAAAGCATGAGAGTATTTTGGGGACTAGAAGTAAGTTCATAGAATCCTAGAATCCTAGAATAGTTTGGAGTGGAAGGGTCATCAATTTCCTACCCCCTGCCATGGGCAGGGACACCTTCCATTGGACCAGGTTTCTCAAAACCCCATCCAACCTGGCCTTGAACACTTCCAGGACGGGACAGCCACCACTTCTTTGAGAAACCTGTACCAGGGAGACCTCACCACTCTCAAGATTTTCTTCCTATATGTTTAATCTAAACCTATCCTATTTCTGTTTAAGTGCATTCCCTCTTGCCTTATCACTTCTTGTAAAGACAAAGAAGATACATCAAGATTTCTGGAGGAATATGGCCCAAACAGCAGAACAAACTTGTGGTGGTTGCTTGGGTTGCTGTTGTGGGAGGAATTAGTTTGTGATAACTATCTTTGCTTTAAACATTATTTCTACCCACACTTGGCCAGCTCCAGTGGCAAAGGAGAAACCTTTTCTTCACATCCTTTTCCATTTGAAGCCTCCAGTACTGGCGGTGCCTGACTCACTTCCCAAACTCTTTGCTCAAAATGATAATCAATTAGAGGAAACTGAGTTGTCTCCTCTATGCCAAGAGCTACAGTAAGAGAGCCCTAATCAGGGGAGAATTTATATTTCTCTTGGGAGCCCACCCATCCATGGTGCCATTCCCATCTGTGAAAGCTGGGTCTATGTGCTGCAATGGCTCAGTGCAGGGCCTCTGGAGCATAAATGAACTTGATTCCTCCTTAAGTTTCCGTCAATCTGCATTTTGCATAAATATACTCTACTTCAAATGGTCTCAGTAAAATAAAATTACTGACATTTATCACTAATTAGCTAATAATGTCATTATCTAGACTAGTTAAAAAATAATCATGAGAAGTAAAAAAAAATATCGGGGGAAGAATTATTCAATTTAGTAAACCTGCTTTTCTTTTTTTTTTCTTGGAATTGAGTAATTATTCTTCCTCAGACAAGACTTTCTGGGAGAAAAAAAAACCCTTCCAGCATTTTTTTCCACTACTTCAGCTCTGCATAAGTTTGGGATAAAATATTAACAATTCAATGACAGAAGAAAAATTCTATAGTTAAAGTGAACAAAGGGCTATTATTATTATTATTATTATTATTATTGTTATTATTATTATTATTATTATTACTATTATTATTATTATTATTATTATTATTAATAATGTTTTCTTTCTAAGGAAAAATTTTGCAGGCCTATTAAACCCCAGAAGCAAGGTGGAAGCCATGAGGGGATCCCACTTCTCCATAAAAATAAAGGTCCTATACTGGGGGGAGAAAATGTAACATGGAAAAGGAGGTCAGTGATTATTGGGCTGTCAGAAACTGAGGAATGAAATGTAAAACACCTAATATTAGTACAGATTATCTTCTGGTGGACATTCAAGAAGGGCACAGAACATGAAAACTTGGAGAAGTAATTTTCTATTCACTCTGAAGATATTAAAAATATTTTTTTATTTTTTTATTTTGTATCTCTCTAGTTCCTTGTAGTGCAAATTGATCTGTGAAAATTGGTGAGCTCTCACACTCCACTGGGCTAGATATTTGTGTTTCTCTACTCTCACAGGCACATATGCCAGCTAATTTAATGTGTTATTAGAAATAGAAGAGTCAAATTGGTTAGCATCTGTTGGAATGATTTCTTAGAGCAGGAACACCCATGGTTTTCCAGGCAAAAATTTTGTGTGCATGAGAGCATACAGTAAGCACATTACATTTGAGGAAGTGTCTGCAGACTTCATCCACCTAATGTTCCCTAGGCATTTTTGATTTGTAGTGTCAAAATGTAGCATTTCATATTTATAACCTTTCTGGGCTTTCTCAAAACTATGTTCTAGGTAGCTGCAGTCTACATGCTTTGTGGGATTTCTGGAGTTTGGCATCCAAGCTGAAGGCACAAAGTGAATCTAAAAGGATCTGATCTGCTGAGACAGTGACACACTTGGAAGTTTTAAGTAAATATAGACTATAAATTCAACTGGGAAAAGAGAAACATCACCTGTTTGAGCTGTGACTCTGATGGGCTGGGTTTCTGTTTGACCTCTCTGAAAACCTGGGTTCTTTCTGCAGAAGTGTCAGGACATTAGAAGATGGTTGGAGGGCAGGAGGAGGGAGAGGACAATGAAAAAGAGGCATGTAATTGCTCAGTAGAAGTTTCTCATGGGGAAACACAG
Organism: Parus major; assembly: GCF_001522545.3. NCBI lineage: Eukaryota > Metazoa > Chordata > Aves > Passeriformes > Paridae > Parus > Parus major. The sequence goes on along the minus strand of NC_031799.1, from coordinate 4,834,201 downwards.
TACTGCTGGTTCCAATGTCCAGAACCTTGCTTTTTCTCACTAGGAAGAGGAAAAGGGAGACTCTACAAACTAGAGCCTGTGAAAGATAGATATGAAAGTGACAAGGACAAAAATAATGAGAAGGATTAAGTGATCTTCATGACTAGCTCCTTATCCCAAGAGTTAGACATGCAGAAATGCTTTTCACCATTATCTGAAAGGTTGTCCCTATGTCTGATTCCTCTTAATGTGAATCATTCTCAATCACAACATCAGACATTTAGAAAGAAGAAAAGTTTGACTCTCTCACTTTATGCAGTACATATCAATATCAGGGGAAGCTGGGTATGAACGAAGCAAAGACATGCCATAGCTCTAAAATTTCCAGAATTGGCACTTGCTCCTTTAGCATGCCAGTGCTCTGTTTGGAATATGGTTTTGGCGTCATGTTCTTTCTTCTTAGGGGAGATGGGGGAATAACAGAATGCGGACACAGTACTGAACACAAAGATGGCACAATCTCATTTTCTTCCTTGGCATGATGTTAATTTTTATTGTTATTATTTTTTCCAGTCGTGGCTATTTTTCAGAACCCCTCCTCCCCACACTCCCCTGTCCCTTCCCACCCTCCTTCTGCTTCTCAGAGATGAGCAACTTTGCCATCCTTATTGAGTAAATAAATAAATAAATAAATACATAAATTTCTGCGAGACAGCTTGGAAGAATGCTTGATAATCTGAACCATTATGGAGGTGAAATTTCATTACACAGATGGTGACATCCCAATGTCTATCATCAAAACACAGCAGGTAGAAACAATCAGCTAGGCCCATTCCCCACTATAAAATTACACTTACATTAATGTCACTCTAGATTTCATTATGCAGAAAATGATATTGCACAGGTCTCTGACATGAGGGAGACTGGGAGAGGAGAAAAAAAAAGAAGAGATGTGAATCTAAGTGAGAGAATGGGAGGAGGATGGGTGGGCAAGGAAGAGAAGCAGACTGTGAACTAAGAATGATCAGCTCTGCCAACAAAATAAATACACAACCACTTCAAAACATTGTGGTGCCTGTGGCAGTGTTGTGTCTTGGTCATGTCCAGACTCAACTCCCTTCAGGTTCTGATTGAGAGAATCAGACTGAGAGATTGATTCTATGGCAGTAAGGGAGTTTCACAATTAATTTTTATTCATAGTATCATAGAATTGTAGAATAACCTGAGTTGGAAGGGACCTACAAGGATCAAGCCCTACTCCTGGCCCTGCACCCCAAGAACCCCAAAAACCACAGCTTATTAATAAGGCCTGGCTATCATAGTTTAGTGAACAAGGTACATTTCAGAATGTCAATTTTGCATGCTGGACATTCTAGGGACACTAGGGATACAGTCCACATGGCTTTTTCCTTTCCCCTCCCCCTTCCCCTTCCCTTTCCCCTTCCCCTTCCCCTCCCCAGGAAGACTCTTGAATATTGCATCTCACTTTACTCAGATGTCATTCTCTAATCTGATTCAAACATCTTGACTTGACTAAATTTCCTATGATCCAATATTTACACCGGTCACACCACTGTGATTTTGACCAGAATATTGTTCCTTTGGAGGAGATTTTCAGAAAAACCACAGCATTAGAAGTCAGAAGAGTAACAAGAATACCAAATATTTCTAAAGGAAACTGATGAAAATTATCTGATGATGTTTCACATATGAAAAAAAAAATAGTGCAGGATGACAGAAATCTTTCATTTTGATTTTAAAATGCATTTGGAAAATATCTGCTTTGAGGGTGGCAGGGCACTGGAACACGTTTCCCAGGAAACTCATTCTGGATGTGCTCAGGACCAGGTTGGGTGGGGTTTTGAGGAACATGGTCCAGTGGAAGGTCTCCCTGACCACAGCAAAATGGTTGAAACCTCATGATCTCTATGACAACTTCCAACCCAAGCCATTCTATGATTCTGTTTCATCGTTTCTGATTTTATTGATGCTAGAAAAAACTATCACTGCTGTATTTCTATTATCTTTTCCCCCTAATCTGAAATAAAACCAAGTCCTGACACCAGAAAATAAGCTTAGAGGACATGAAATACACATTTATGTTGCCCATCTGCCTTTCATCATTGTCACAGCTTTTTTCAGGTTAACTTTTGAATCTCTCTGCTCTTTGTGCTAAGTGAGGAGACAGGAGAGGATTTTCTTCTCTTATCAGCAGAGTTGTATGATGCTTCTATTTTATATTTGACAATAGGTTAAGGCACAGGTTTACACAACAGTAGAAACCTTAGTATTCAAATTAACCTGGGCTTCTTTTGCACTTAAAAGGAAAGTGGGCAGTACTTCAAGAGAATGAATTTCATAGTAAAAGAAATATTATCAGGCTTCAGAAGTTTAAATTGAATGTTTCTACCTTAACCTAATGCAGACCAGGCTGCTTTTATAATAAACAGGAATAACAAACAGAAAATATATGTTTTATAATAAGCAGAAAAATAGGGATTACTGTGTGATACATATAAGTACATCTAGGTGTCCAGTTTAAGATGAATTAAACCACAGCTGAAATTTACTGCTATCACCTGTGAAACTACATTTGGGCTCAAACTACAAAGTCAGTGCTTTTAAAAATTTACCACCATATTAGAATAAGGATTAATTGTAATATTATGTTATGTTAGATTCTATATTCTATTCTATTCTATTCTATTCTATTCTATTCTATTCTATTCTATTCTATTCTATTCTATTCTATATTATTATAAAGATTGGGGAATTATGAAAGTTTTAATCTCCATTAAATACTGAGAAGTCTGAGATTGTAATTGAAATTAGACAATAAACCTCTAAATATCTGAAGTTAGATGAGGTGGCTCTCACTAAGCACTTAATTCCATGGTTCAGAATCCTTGGAAGTGATAAAACTTTACATAGGTACATAAATATATACACATGCCCTCACTAACATATATGTATGCGTTCTGGCTGGAGAAAAGGCTTTAAAAAGCAGTCATTGACAGAGGTTCTTCCAATGAAATTTTTTGTCCAGTTTTGTAAAGTGAAAGATATGAATATTTTAGACAAACATTTGAAGACTAATTCAAACAGAATAAGAGCCCTTATGTTTTAACCATCACTGTGTTACAGCCTGTATTAAACAAGAGTATCCAGAGTACAAATAATGGATCTTCTTTGCATTTCATTTAACAAATATATTGATTGAAGTCCTCTTTCAAACCTCAGCAGACGGGATGCTTTAGGGGTAATTTTTTCAAAGGAAGTTTGCATGGGGATTTAACCAGCCAACTTCCCTTGATGTTAGCAGGAACTATGTGACTAAACTGATACATAACTTTGAAAAGACACCCCTAAACACCTTATGTTGAATCACTGGAAGTCTTTGAACTCAGCAGGATCGTTGCCTGGATATGAAGTGGTTGTTCAGATCCAACATATGAATCAGTTATAATAAACAGTGGGACAGAGACAGAGTTATAATAAACAATGGGACAGAGATTGCATTTGTCCAGAGAGAAAGAGAAGGCTGGGGTAACACAGAACCAGTGGATTTGTAACTAAACCTTTTCATCCTTCTAATTCCATCTTGGAGAATACTTCTGGGGAACAACTTTATCATCTATATCATCTTTATCATCATCATGATGTACCTTTTTTAAAATAACTCTAATTTTCTTCAGACAACTGCCAATAAGGTGGTCCCTAATGGATTTTCTTGTATTTTAAAACAAGCTTAGCTTAATTTAAGAAGTCGTTTACAGGCAGCAAGATGATAACCAACCTGAAACTAGGGCCAAGACCTACAACCAAAGAAGGTTCTGTTTGGACACCAGTCCACACTAAGACATTATGACTTTAGGAATATTCAGTTTCATTCAAACAGTTCACAGTGTAACTGCATCATGATTTTGCTCGAGATTTGTTTATCATATTGATTGGTTTGAGTAAAGATGGAATCACTTCCTGTTCTTTGACTTCATATGCTGTTTCTCTTCTGCTGTTCTCTGCAGGAACTCTGTGTCCCCTCCATCTCCCATGGAGAAGAAATGGAGGCCTCATGGATGGCTTTTATAGGTCGTGCTGAGCAGGAACCTAGAGAAAAGGTCAAATTCAGTCTGAATTATTTCAGACCATAGTGTTATTCCCTGACTAAGCCTTTCTTTGTACTTTATATATTCTTCAAAGGGAAGTGCTTTGAACCATTGGGTTTGAGAATTTTGATTTGACTTGGTTTACGCTCCAGATATGAATATAAATATATATTTATTCTTTCAGGAGGAAAGCAATAACCTTCCTACAAAATATATACATTGAAATTTAAAAAAAAACTGTATCACTACTATAGGAAATGCTATACAACCAGCATTATTTTGATAGAAATATTTTCCCCCAAAATATGCTGTCATTAGATACGATTAAGGTAATCTTCCTAAAATTAGACAAACAGAAAGAGATGTAGCATAGTTATCTCCTGCAGCTGTCTGCCTACTAGATTTGTGACATTTTAGGGGTATCTTTTCAAAGCAGCATTCAGAGCTTTAGCTGCATGACTCTCAGAAACACCAACAGAAGCTGATCGATTAAATCCCACACTTGCCTCTGCTTTGAAAAATTTTCCCCTAAGCATCCTGTCTGTTGGGCTTTGGAAAAGTACTTCACTATTTCCCATGCAGAAAAATGTAGAAAATATTCAATCTTTATTAAAAGATAAACAAAATTAAAATAGAATAGGACTAAAAAATATATAACATAAAATAAAGATCAGCATTTCTCCTAGTTCTCTGCTCCCTTGATTGCTGCTCTGGTACTGTGAATGCATTCCAAGCTTTGTTACATCCATCAGGGATGGTACAGATGGACATTTTGCCTGTCCAACCTGACTCAACCGCTTGAAGATTCATCAGAGAGAATCTGTTGGCAATTGCAAATGGATGTAATCCAGAGCCAGCAGATTTTGTTTCTCTAGAGGAAAGCAGGACTGTAAAGGGCAGACTAGACTGGCAAAAATATTTACTTTTATATTTCATCACTTCAAATTTATAATGGGATAAAATGCCTTTAAAACTTCACCTTTTTAATAGGATACTAACAGAGATTTTCAATGTAATTCATTTGCTGGCAAGTCAGACACTTCAGAATGGGAAGCATTTTGAGCTAAAAAAAAATAAAAAAAGAAAAAGAAAAGAAAAAGCAATCAGCAGGGTGACATATACTTTATTAGTCCTCTTCAAAATCACTTCCTTCCCTTTCTCCTTTTTATATTTCTTGTCTTTCCATGTGCTCTCCTCATTACACTACATCCCTCATTTTAGGCATTTTAATCCCTCCGAAGGGATGCTTCCCAGTGGCACAGGCAGTTGTAAGGCACAATTCTCAGCTACACCATGGCTCTTTCACAGCGCTGCGGCAGTGAAAAGCAGCCTTATAGCCCATGGAACTGGCCACTATGGAATATCTTTCCCACTATGCACAAAACGGGGTTTCAGAAAGGAAGTAAAGTCAGCACATTGGATATATAATGGCTTCTGTCACATTTCCCAGTGCAAAAGACCCCCGTGCCTGGGGTAAGCATGGGGAATGAGAAAAGGGGGTCTTGCTTGAAATCTTATCATGGCCTTGAGAGAAAAATTCCACAAAATTTAATCTATCTAGCTCTAAAGACTACCTTTTTCTTCTGAATAAGCTGTGGTGCAATGAAGAGAATCGGTCATTAACTGTAGCAGAAATGTGGGGAAGTTCTAAATATTTCTGAGGCAGTTATAAATATATGGAATTTACTTACTTCACACTTGAGGAATCGTCAAACACAAGTTTTGTCTTTGGTACTGCAAGATATTTACTTATTTATAGGTGGAAGTCTTGTTGGATGGTCAATATGGTCAATACTGTCTTTCTACATCTGATAAAGCTGTATAAGTTACCTTCTCCCTTTCTTCTGAGCCCTGTTTAGCAAGTTTTTAATAACACTGGAGCTGGACATTTTTCTTCCCATATTTCATGTGTTTACAGCAGAATTGCCACCAGAGGTTTCATACCACTGAATGATTGTGTGTGCCCACTGCTGTCCCACATAGAACAGAAACACTCCCTGCTCTGCCAAGTCATCTTCTGGGTATAGAGAGCCTGATGTGAAAGTCCTTTTTGGAGGCTTTGATCAAACCAGAAAACCTGGGAATGGCTTTGCATGGGTGTTTGGGGGAGATGACATAGAATAATTTACAAAATTAGCAGGTCCCCATCCTTTTGACTCACTAACTGATGCTTTTCCTATTTATGCATGACAAAAATACCACTAAATTATGTTTTTAATCTACATATTCCAAAAAACTCCCTCAAAGGTAACAATGTCAAAATAAATGTGAAAAATTATCTCTGTTCTCTATCCAACATGGGTACTGTTGGCACTCATGAAATTCACTCTTAGTTTCTTGCCCACCTCAGAGAAAGCTGTCAGCAATCCTCTGTAGAGAGGAGAGTGCTGAAGTCATGCAGAAAGTGCAGAATCAGGATAAGCTTTCTGCTCACTCTGCTCCCCACTGATGCCCTTGTTCAGCTGGTGACCCTCAGCTAAACCCCTCCATTTTGGTGTAGGAGATAATCCTGATATAAGTGGCCACATCCACATCCACAACACTGTGGAGTGGTCAATAGCAAGCACACTTCACTGCATATTGTCAGTAGTTTTTGGCTACAAAATTTATTCCTCTCAAAAAAAGCCACCACTGCCAAAACAAAGTAAAACAAAACAAATCAAAACAAAACAACAACAAAACCAAAAACCAAAACCAAAACACACCAAAAAAACCCAAAATAACCCAAAAAAACAAAAAAAAAAAACATCCTGAAAACATAACTAGGGGATTTCTCAGCCACAGAACAGAACTTCAGGCTTGTCTGGCTCAGTGCTCAGCACCAGCCACAAGATGTTTCATGTCCTCAAGCCCCATCAATTTCAATTGAGTTGAAAGACTCCAGTTCCCATTATTCTCTTCCTGTTACTAAATAGATTCCTGTTACCTCTAGTGAGTTTTGAGTCTGTACTCTGTAACTATAGAAAGCAAAACGTAGAGACATAAGTAGCCCTAGGTACCTTTGTTCCTGCTTCATTCTCAGCCCTGACCATCCTTAAACGAAGGTAAAGAAATCTTAGGGCAAGTAAAATTATATTCTGCACACAAATATTGCATATTATTTAAGCACTTCTCTGTAAAACGTGGTATTTTTTATGTTTTCAGCATTGTTTTATGTTCAGGAAATTAGAGAAGAAGCAATATAGATCATTTGCAGTTCCTAAGAATTTACCACCACACTTTCCTATTTCTCTTACACCCTCTGAGAGTACCTTTAGTAATCTGTTTTCAGCTCTGTTTGCTTTAGAATACTATTTAAATTAAGCTGGAAAGGTAATATTGCAAACATTAGTTGGTTCTACAGTGAATGCCCAGTTCATGATTTAATTAGATGTGTAGATTTCCTTTAGAAATAAAATTCTGCGCAAACGTAAGCTTTAATTGTATAAAAGTACATATATGCACTTTTACATATGTGCAAATGTGTATGTGTGCATGTTCCTACTGTTAATATTATATTTTTTATTTTTTTTATTTCACTTTTTACTGTCTATGGTTATTTCTTCCTTTGTTTTGGATTTCCCTACTCTGTCCTTCAGAGAAAAAAAATAAAAACATAGTCATGACACTTACTAGCAGAAAACATAACAGCTTTGAAATCTATTCTCTTTTTAATCCTGCTTTAATCCTTTAGAGCTATAAACCAAGGAAAATGCCTATTTTCTACTGTATATATTTACAGCTTCTATTCTAAATAACTTTAGTGCTTTAGGATTTGCAATCACCATGATTTCCTATATGGAGAAAAAAAGAATATCAAACTTTTAAGCTGCACAGGGAACCATTAAGGATTCTTTAATGTAGGATGCATATAAAAACAATCAGATCTGTTCTTCTCCACTCCAGCTATTTGGCTCCTCTCTGGCATTGTCTGGCATATCCTTACCTTCAATTCCAAAGCAGTTACATTTAATAACTAAATGCACTGAGCCAATTATTAAATTCACCACCATGATTTTCCCAACACATGCAAACAATGGACAAAGCTAAAAACCATTTCCAAGAGATGATAATTCTCTAATTTATGTGCATGTAAGAATTTGCCTTGCACAATCTATAATTGTGATATAAAGAAAATTGTTAATAGAATATAAACAAAGAGTGACCATGAGCTCACAAACCATTTCCATCCTATCAGAGATACAACTGTTCATATCCCTATCATTCTATTTGCCTCTTTTATGTGTATTGAGTAAAAGGTACACAAGGAGAATAGGGAAGACAGATGAAAAGACTCATTAAGCCATCATATTTTTGTGTCATTACAGCATTGTTCTTTATGTGTTCACATTCTTCCTAAGAGAACAAAAAGAGAAAGGAGAACATTTCCTAGTGTACAATTTCATGAGGAGTATGTTGATTGCATGGGACATTTCATCTCTGGTTTACCTTGTGAAAAAGTGACTATATTCATGAAACATCTTGAAAGTTAATCCATTAATCTGTTGGCCTAAAGCTACAGAAGTATCCTCTTGGTAACTGTCAGTGAACTCAAACGAAGTGGAGTGCCTACACAGCACTCAAAAACAGTCCTTACAAGAAGAAAGTCTGGAATGTACTATATTGGTTCTAAATTGAGTTCATCAGTCATATGTAGTTATAGATTTCATGACCCTGGAAGCTATTCTTTTTAGAATTAAATGTTTGAATCCTTCTATTTCCCAAGAGGTCTGTTTGTCTGATGTGGCCCTTCCAGGAGCTCATATTGTCCTTTGGAATAAGGAGTTGTCCTCAATGTTTAACTGACATGTTTGGACCAGCTTTTATCTGCTAGATAGCTGTTTTCCAGTATTTTCAGATTGCCAATCATAGAAAGTTTTTCACTGGAAGATTGAACACTTACTCAGATTTTTGAAACCTATTGACGGAAGACTTCTTTTTTAGCTGTCTGTCATGGACTGCTGAGAACAGCTTCCTCAGGGCTAAACAAATGGAGCTACTTCAATTTCCTACTCCAACAAAATATGTTTCTAAGCTCTTGGTCATCATAGGCACTCTCTTCTGTGCCTTTTACCACTTAAAGTCAAACTTATTTTCTTCTAATTTTCTATCTCATTCTGGAATAAGAATGATGATGGCTAATCTGTGCAGAGAAATATCCTTGCAGTGTCTACTTGACAGTCGATAATATTCAAAAAATAAGCATCACATGGCTATTGAAATGACACCACTGACCTATAAAATGTTAGTTATAAGATAAATAATGTCTCACACTTGATAGAAGGCTGAAGAAAACAAAAATCTGTAACTATCGTTATTCTCAGAGCTGTGATGGAACCCCTTAAGAACACAAAGAGGAAGGCCTCCTTTTCTAAATGGAAACCTAAAAAACTCTGTGAGAAATCAAGGTAATTGCCTTTATCTGAGCATCATTTGTTTTTATCAGATAGTCATGTTTAGCCTTTTGTGTGAGAAAAATTCTTCAGGTTTAGAAGTAAAAATGACTGAGTGAAGTAAAGTCAATGAAAACTTCTGTGGATTCTCTGATAGCTAACACAGGATGCGTTTGGTCAGGATACAAAATTGTATCAAAGTTTCTATGCATAAAAGATTTCTCTTGTCTTTAAACAGCCATACATTTTCATGGTTTTGGGGAGAAATTAATATCTCATTATTCTTCACATTTTTCTTAGATTTGGGTGCAAAACACAGGAAGAGATATATGTAAGTGTACAGGCATATATCAAAAGGTGATATATACTCCCTTTTCTCAGGAAGCTGAGCTAAAAATGTATCTGACTTTCAACAAATGAGAATAAAGTAGCTCTTACTTTTAAAAAAATACCACAAAAATAACTTTTCAATTTCCCAACCAATTATAAACCTCACAAGACTTAGAAATTTAAAATCCAAATGCCCTAAACTGAACATGGAATATAATCTGAAAACCTTTATTTTAGGGTTCATAACACACCTGTTGATTATGGCTTCCTTCTTTCAGCATGTCAGGGGTTGTCACACGTCTTGGCTGGTAACAGGAGAACAAAAAACATGATGAGAAAATGTAGTGAGAGGAGTCTTAGCAAAATGGCACTAAGTCCTTGAAAACCCATAAGAAAGCTTATCCTTTTGGCCACCCTAACATCATGAACAAAGTTACAGTGATATTTGGAGACCAGGTTTCAGCTGCCATTAATTGGCATAGATGCAAAAATGGAGCTAGTCTAGCTGGAGCTTTGCTGATTTCCATCTGTAAGGGATTTGGTTTTAATCTTCTGGTGCTTACTACCATTACAGTGCTCTCCAACTGACTCAAAAAAAAAAGATTTTTTTTTGGGTTCCCTTTTGGGTAACCCAGAATGATTCATTAACATTCATGTAAAGTATTAAATAACTAACACGATATAGAGAATGGATCTGTCTTCACCAATTTTTTTAAACTCTCCTTTTTTCTGTGGGAATCATGAAATTGAATTAGGATTACAGATTAAAATGTGTTTCTTTCCAAAATTTCCTTTCTGTAACCTTGTCTTTTTTTTTTTTTTTTAATTTTATTTCTATTAATGTACCACTTCATAGCTCAGAAAATCTGGTCCTTTATTTTCTAAACAGCTATTTGTGTATTACCCTTTGGATATATTTATTTATTTTATTATAAATCCTCTCTTTGCTTCTAGTCTTTATTTCTTTTTCTTTTTATTTACCAGTAGGGAGACTTAGATAGGCTCAGTTTTCTTAATCCTCTTTATAAATTTAAAAAAACCCAATTAAGTCTGCACAAAGTCTTGTTTTTCTGATGTAAAAGAAAATCAGGCTTCCTGCAACATAATAATGCTTTGCACTTCTATAGACCCTTTTATCTGAGGTTCTCAACTAGCTGTAAAACATGCATTCATTAATTAAGCCTTGAAAGAGCCAAGAGACAAAACATTATGCCTAGGCTGCAGATAGGTAAACTCAGAAGTAGAAATTCCCTGTATTGATGGAAGTAACCCAGATTTGAGAAGGGGACCTCAGAAGTCCTAATTCCTATACGATACCTTTTAGTTCCACAAGAAGTCCAGTCCAGTATCAGCTGTTTTAATATGCGCAGGTCTGGAGCTAACCATTATAAAACCCTTTTATTATGTTGTTATCCAGAACTTCCCCAAATCACAGCTCATTTCTCAATGGAAAGACTGTCATGCAGGTTCTCAGTAGGTATAAACTGCTGTAATTTGACTTTACCCTCCTGAGGTCTGTCAGTATCCTGAGATGAGTCTGTCCTGAAGCCCTCATACATGACAGACACATACATGATAGAAATGGTTTTGTGTCTTCCAGATATTCTGACAGCAGAACACAAACTAAACTGTATTTGCCATCTAAGAATAATGTTGGAGGGAAAAGTGAATTACATGTTCTAATAATTGGGCATAACTCAGTAGCAACAACGAGAGAGGGAGAGAAGAGGAAACTTAATTTTTACTTGTCCCTCATTAGAGAACCAGAAAGAGAGGAAGAGAAAAAAACCCCAAAATGACAGCGCAAAACAACCAAGCAAAAAGAATTAACTGCAGTTTTAAATTAAACTAAGCAAAATTCATCAGGCAGATATAATTTCAGTATCATGCTATAGAAGGTTCAAGGAAACGCAGCTTCTTAGCATAGTTGGTCTAAAGGAATACACTTTCAAGAAGTTACTAAGGAAACAAGGTGATTTGTTTCATATCCAGCTTCTTTATATTCATTTCAAATTATTCTTGCAGTAGGATTAAAAAGAATATTTATACAGTTTCTTACATTTAATGATGGATTGAAGTCCATAGCCTGTAAGAGATTAAAAATGAGGTTTCAGATTCAGATCTGATTTCACTAAGGTTTTGAAATGTTTCAGTTCTTGGTAACAGGATTTACTTCATTAACTGTAGATTTTCAAAAGTTGGACATCTGAGTTATTCAGGCACAACCTCTTCAGAATCCAATAAACAGGTAATTTGAGGAAGAACTGTACCTGAACAAGGCTTCCATCTGAAAGTGCCTGTTTCTTGCCCCTGAATATGAAAGAAGCCTTGGTGGGTTAGCTGAGTCATGTGCCACAAAATTAAAAACATTATAACCTCAGATATAGATAAATATAAGATATAAATCTCAGCCTCAACTGGCTTCCATAATAGACATTCATGTAGACTCGTAACAAACAGCCTTTGCTGGTGGAATGAAACTTCCACTATCCCACAGACGTGCTGAGAATAATTCATTTCTATGCAGAGGCTCTTAATTGAATCATCTCATCCAAAATGAGGAACCGATTAACAATCTAGAAGACAAATGGCACCACAAAAAGATAAAGCTCATGATAGTTAAGAAGGAGGAAGAGAAAATAAAAGAATTCATAAATAAGTCTTCAGAAAGAAATATTTCAATAAATTCAGAGAATTAGACAATATGTTATGAAAGAAAAGTAATAGAGAAGATTATTTCTTTAAATAAACAATAGAAGAATAAGAAGTTATCCTAATATGAAGGAAGAATAGAAACTGCAGTAAGGGATAAGATTTGGTTCACCAATATGCCTTTACTAAACTTAAATACAGAAAGGAAGAAAATGGAACTGAGAAGATATTTCAGAGCCAGCTTAGGCTGATCTCTATTTGTGCTTTTGATGAAAATATGACAAATGTTCCCTCATTCTTTGCAACTTCACTTGTGCTTTCCACATGAAGCCTTTTGAGCTGATCCAAACCAGCCCCTGAGAGAAACTGATTACTCTTCCCTGAGGTCAACTGGTTGATCTGGTTCAACTGCAATGGTCCTGCCTTGGCTTGTGTTGACCATAATGCTGCACTCTATTATAAATCCTATAAAGATAATAGTATGAGATTACAAAGGCAGACTGAAAACGAAAAAAAATGCACAAAAAGCAACCACACCATAAAATTTCATATGTTCTAACACTATAAAAAAAAAAAAAGCCAAAAAATGACCATGCTTATCCTGCCACAGAGCAATTTTTCAATTAAATCTTATAAAGATTTTTATTATTTTTAATTAGTTTTTAACAAATTTGGTATTGGATGCAACTGCCTTTAGGCAACTAGCAAAGTTTATGTTTCTGGGTGGTGGACAGTCTAAAGCAGTGAAGGTTACAGGGCACTAGTTATATTCATATAAATACATGCCACTCTTTCAAACTAATTAATTTTAAATTCGCAAAGATTAGTTATTCTAATATGCCATTTAAACAAACAAACATACTTATTTATATACCAGTATGTATTATGCTTTTGTGTTGCTTGAATATCACATTGGCATCCATAAAGAACTTTGAAATAGTCTCAGTGATTTTCTCTGAAAGCCTGGAAATGAGTGTACCAGAAAAATGGAAGAAAATAAACATTGCCCCTATGCTTAAAAAGAACAAAAGGGAGATACATGAAAATAAGATCATTCATATATATAAATCCTTATTTGAAATGCATTTATCTAAGAGGTATGTGTTGCATGATATGCATGAATCAGCTGCTTGTACAACGAATATGTTTTCTCAGTACATTAACAGTATATAAAGATATTGCTATATTTATTTATTCACATATTATAACTTAAAGAAACTGATTATCCAGCTGTTCTAATATTCTATGAATATTTTGTATGGTTTTTTTTATTCTCTGCTATTTAACAATTAATGCAGCAAAGAAGGGGGTTTGTTTCAGTGACATTAAACATCTTTGTATAAGTTTGTGTGTGTGTGTGTGTGTGTGTGTGTGTGTGTGTGTATACACCTCACAACAGTAGAGAATTCATATTGCTTGTGGATAAGAGAATCCCCAGTTTGGCAGAGTTTGACAGGTGTTTGGCACTTTTCAATTGAAAAATTTCTTCTTTATGAATTTTTAAACAAATTTGTTGAAACAAGTGACATATAAATAAAAAATAATTATTTTTTACAACCTCTTGGTGTACTTGTCAAGATTATTCTCAGCTTTGTGGCACCTTCAAACAATGCAAAGAAGCAGAAACCCCTATGAAGATCTCCCAGAGAAGGAACAAAGCAGGTTAGACCCATCACTATGATGCTTTAGCAAGGGCTTTTTAGTACTTCTCGTTAGCAGACTGGCAGAATGTTCTCTTACCATCCACATTTTTGTTAAGGCTCTAAATTTCAGTTCTGGACAGCACCACAGCATTCTTTTCGCTTGTATAATCTCCCAGTGATGCAGATCTACTCACTGCACCATACCACACTGGTAAGGGTAGGTGTTGTGTGAAGAAATGAGGACAAAAGGACCATTATTCTTCCTCTCTGCTCACGAGAAAAGCCAGGCCCCGGCGGAGAGCAGCACTTTTCTGTCTCTTGAAAAATCAATAGCAGTCTTGGAAATGGAGGCTGAACAACAGTTGAGTCTCAGTCCGAAGTCTAAAGGAAAATAAAACAATAACAAACTCTAGTTTTTCTCCCTGACATTTTTCTTTGACACAAAGAAATTACTCCCATTTATTGCAACTCTGTTTTTTGACCTTGAGGTTGAACCCGGCTCCTACACAAAAACCCCCTGAATCTTCCCCTTTTATGTACTTTCGGCCTGCACCTCTAATTCATGCTTTGACACTGATTATACTTTACTGATGTGTTGACTTTCCTTTTCTGATTTGTTTGGATTTCAATTGCAAGTTATTCCTCAAAAATAGCTTTTGCAGGCACTAAATTTGACCTATTGTTCTAATTCTGACACATTTGAGCAATAAAGTATTGTAGGAAAAGTGTTTTAAATTTCAGTACCTATCCTACCAATCCTACCCTAGGTGTTGGATGCAAAGGGAGTAACTACCTCTGTTTTATTTCCATTTTTGCACCTTGAGAAAAAAAAAAAGTAAAATAAAAAAACCCCTGTTAAATTAGTGGTTGGGATAGCTGTTCTGTGCATTTTCTCTCCCCATGCTTTCTTGCCTCCCTCCTTCCTACTTTCCCCTGTTTTCTTTTACTTTTTTTTTTCCTCAAATCTGTTGTTTTCTTTTACTTTTAGAGATAACTATGGTAAATAAATACAGATTTAATCTTTAAATCCACTATCAAGACAAAATGTACAGTCCAGGTGAATGGGGAAAAGATAGACAAGAAAGGGAGTGGGAAATATAAAGAAAAGAAAAATCAGTCTTCCGATCAAATCTTTCATTTCCAAACAGAAATAATTACAGTGATGGTCAGTGGGGAGATTTAGGCAATTTATAGTGGTGGAGCAGCAAGTTCCTATCAACAATACTTGATATTCAGGGCAAGCTGCAGAACTACAAGTCCTGAAGCGTTGCCTATAATCTTTATTTCATTTTTAGATGTTATGCTGTAATAAAATGTAAAAAGGGAATACATAAAAAGTTATAGAGGTGGGAAAAAACATGGTTTGAAGTTGTATGGCATTTCTTGACAGGGCATGTTCCTAAGGATATGCAGAGAATAACAAATGCTATTTGAAATAAGTACAATAGAGATCTGAAACTAGATTGAAAACCCAAGTCAATTTTCCTGAGTGTCATTTGATTAGCTTTCTTATATAGAACTGAAGCTTAAACAATGCTGGGGATTCAGAGTGGAGAGGTACTTGGGAACACAGTGAGAAATGGGTTACTCCTACCAATTTCATTTCTGTAGCTTTACAACATTATCATTGCACATTGTTTCAGTGTTTTTGCAATAATCCATAAATGAAGCAATGTCAGAGGGAATTTGATTGATAGCTGGGAAAACACAAAAACTGTGAAAGTTATTTCTTTGCTCTTTCTCTCTGTCTGTCACTGCCTTCTGGGCAAGAGATGTTACCAGTAGCTGTATAAAATAGCTGGAGTCTATTGCCTGGCTGTCTATATGGGAAAACATTAACGAGTTTGTGGATATTGCTTTGGACAACAAAAGGTGACAAATATGCATGTAACATATTTGACCTGTGGATTGGTTTGAGTGATTTATGTTGGTGCTGCTTTCTTTTTTTTTTTTTTTAAATCCACCAGATACTGCTTGGTTTTTATCTCTGAATTTAACAAAAGATGTCATCCTCTCTTGCAAAAAATTAACCTTGAACTTGGTTTTCACCTTTGGAGAATTCGAGGTTGAGAATGAGTGCGCAGATAGCATTTTGATTTGCATCTGAAATAAAGAGGTCCTTCAGAGCTCAGATTTGAGATCTGTATGTTTATCCATATATGTAGAGCTCTTCTAAATGGAATGAGATACACAAAAAATTCATATTGATACTGAAATATGTTGATTGCTGCTTTGTCTATACTTTTTCCATTTCTTTATTTTTCTTGTTATTTTATTGTTCAAATCCTCTACCTATTCTTCAAATTTAGGTTAATTTAAAAAGGTAAGTTGCCAGGTACCCATTTATTTTTTTTTTCTTTCTAGTTCTTTAATTTTTCAGCAAGGAAGTACTCTCAGAGCTTGCTTTATATGCAAGAATGAACATTCAGAGACTCAATGGAGATAGCAATGGGGATGGTTCTAAGAAAGCTGGGGTGATTCCAGGTGTTCCTTAAGGATACTGCACTTTGAATCCTGCAGAGGTGGTGTTTGCAGCTACAACATTCCTCATAGCTTTAGGGAAAAAAAACTATTTATAGAGTTTTTTTATATTACTAATATTATTTCCCTCTATTTTTTACCCTCTCCACTCTGTCAACCTCTCTGTCTGCCTACATAACCTCATGGTAATGGAGTGCAAACCAGCCTCTGTTTGAAAGGTATTTGAATTCCCATACAGTTCCCAGAATGCATACTCTGGATGCAGTGCAGTGTACTTTAATCATGATCATGAGAATTGATACAACGTGCATAAGCTGTAATTGTTCCTCTTTGGGTTGATCCACTTCTGTTCTACCATTTATATATACCATGGCCTCCTCTAATGCGTGTTAACAAAAATTGCAATTCATGGTGTGTGTTATGGTGCATATTGTGTTTAAGTACTGAATGATGACAGACTTGGTGGGCTTCCACAGCAAATATTGCCCATGGGGAAAAGTCGCTTCTGAGGCTGTGGTAAGTAGTCTCAAAATACTATTTGCTTTCCTTTTCTTCAGGATTTATTGCATTTTATCATGTATTATATATTTTATTCAAAGAAGTCTTTCCAGGGATAAGGACTTCAGTACATAACAACAGCTCCCTTGAGTGGGAGATTTCAGGGCGACCTGCCAGCTCTTCTTGCTGCAGATGTCAGGCCATCTGGCTGCCATCTCTGGGGCAGGACACATCAAGGGAGTTGGCTGGCACATCTCCCCAGCAGGAGTTACTTGGTAGGGGTAAAGAGGGGAGGGGAGAGTATGAGGATGTGTGGAAAAAATACGGCAGACTACTGTCATGGGAAGCTTGTGAGTGTGACTGGTTTTATGTATATATTTATGTAAAAAGACAGAAAGACAGGTGTACTGAGAGACATTACTTCCAGCAAAGATTATTCAGGGTTAAAAATGAGCTTGGGTTACTTGGATAGCAAAAACATCTCATTTGTGATATTCAATATTTCTAATGATTCCATTCCATCCTTTTAGTTTATTTATTTTTTTTTCTTATGACAGTGCAGATAATGTGTGCAAGAAGGTTGTGTGTATTCTGTTGGGTTTTTATGGACTTGTGTCTCGCTGAATAAGTTTGGATGGACAGCCATCTGTTGTCAGAAGAGGTACAAATCTTTCTCTGAGCTGGATTACCGGATAATAATTAACTTAGATAATCTTAGTTAACCAGACAAAGAATTGTGGTCAACGGCTCATTGTCCATGTGAAGAGAAGTAGTGAGTGGTGCCCCTCAGGGGCCAGTGCTGTGGCTGACACTGTTCTACTTCTTTGTTGTTGACAGGGACTCTAGAATCAAGGGCACCTCAACAGGTCTACTGGCAACACCAAGTGGTGTGGTCAACACACTGGAGAGAAGGGATGGATCCAGAGGGACCCTTGCAAGAGGCCTTGGAAAGAGATGGGAAACCATGCAAACATCACATAATTCAACAAGTGCAAGGATCTAGACCTGGATTGCAGCAATCCCAGACACACCTGCAGCCTGGGTGGAGAAATGACTGAGAGCAGCCCTGCACAGATGGACTTGGTAGGTGGTGGCAGATGAAAGAGAGCTTGAGTAGGCAGGGAGCACTCAAAGCCCAGTAAGCCAAAAGTTTCCTGGGCTGCATCCAAAGGAGCATGGACAGCAGTTGAGGGATGGGATTCTCCGCATCTACTCTGCTCTTGTGAGACCTCATCTGAACAACTGGCTGCAGTTCTGGGGCTCATAAGATAAGGACATGGAACTGCTGGAGCACATCCAGAAAAAGCCACAAAGTTGATAGGAAAGGACTGGAACGTGTCCCCTCTGAAGACAGGCTGAGAAAGTTGGTGTTTTCCATCCTGGAGTAAAAGTGGTTGAGTGGAAAAACTCATAGGATAGGATAGATAGGAACCTTCCAGTGTCTGAAGGGGTTACAGAAGAGGGAGTCTATAGTGAGTAGTGTGTAGGACAAGGGGGAGTGCTACAAACTGAAAGAGGGGAAATTTAGGCTAGATATTAGGGAGAAACTCTTTACTGTGGATATGGGGAGACACTGGAACAGATTGCCCAGGGAAGCAGTGGACATCCCCACCTTGCAAGTGTTCAAAGACAGATTGGATAAGGCCTTGAGCAACCTGGTCTAGCAGGAGGTGCCCCTGCCCATGGCAAAGGGCTTGAGACTAAATGATATTTTAATGTATCTTCCCACTCTTAACATTCTGTGGTTCTACAGTCTTCTACCTAGATAGATGTAGCTTTAAACAAGAGAATTTTGCAGCCTCAGGAATCAGACTTTTCTGGTGTTTTTCTACAAGGATGAACACTGTTGTTATAAAGACCCAAAAACCAAGGACATCAGTGAAAATATAATTTTATAAATGAGGACATAGCCACCAAAAATTGAAACTTTGATTCTTGGAAGTTGACTAGAGTTTGCTAAAAGAGTTTAAAAAAGCCCCATCAAACAAAAAACACCCCAAATCAACAAAAAAACCTTGATCAGGAAGCAACAGGAATGTGACTTTAGTGGATAATTTTTCAGAAGACCCTAGTCAGCTTCAAGCAATGGTGGAATGTTGACGTTTCTGAGTAATGGCTTATGAATTCTAGTTTGGGGCAGAAAGGTCTAGAATAGGGAAAATGTGCACAGCACACCTCTCAAGAGTGAAAAAGGGTCAAATCAGTAACTCTATATTAAGATTTAAGTCTTCTACCCAAAGGCTGAAGTCTTAGTCTTGGTACTGGGTACAGACCAATTCTTCTGCAAGCAAATAGGTAACAGGAGGACGGAAAATCTACCTTTGTCAGATGTTTATTCAGAAATGAGCTACCTTAGGCTAATCTTTCAATATAAATTTTATCAGAAATACTTAATTTTTCAGAGCTGGAAATGCTGATGCTACCACAAAGACAACCTCAGTGTGTTCTTCGAGAGCAGATATAGGCTAACGAACTTTGGGACAGACCCTTTGGTGACTCATGACTTTTTCTCTTCTGCCACTGTCTGCCTTCCCTGTCAGCGCTGCAAAGGGACTGATACCCCATCTCCCTCAGAGCCATCATTACACTTAGGTGGGCAACAAGATTAGGGATCAGAATGTGACATAAGCTCTTTTTCCCATGGAGATCTCTCCTGCATGGAATAATCAAAGGAAACAGCAGCAGAGCCCTGAAAGGGATCCCTGCAGTCACTACCTTCTTTCTGAGGCCAGTCCTTTGTTCTCGCTGGCAGCTGTGTAATTTCAGGCAAATTTGCTTCTCACCTGTATCTTTTATGTAAACTTCTTAACGAGGTTAGTCAATCAAAGGATGCGATGAGATTTCATGCACCATGTGCTAGTTCAGAGGAGGGAAAACAATATGTTCAGATGCCGCATAAGTAATGAACATGGCATGTAAATATAAAGAATGAAAAATGGGAAATAAAACACCCTTGAACTTTCTGTTCATAGAAATTAAAAGCATTTATGCTTCAGGTATTTATCTGAGTGTTTTTTTTTTCTTTTAAATGTTGCCCTTATGCAACCACTCAAGCAGAGTTTGGGTCAGGCTTTTTCCTTCATTTAATTTTTAATGCTGTTGAAGAATTCTCTTGTTTTTTTGCTTCAATTCACATCTCTTCCTTGCTATTCTTTCTTCTACTTTTTCTCTTTTTAAAAAATTCTGCCTTTGTTTAAAATGCAACAAACAACAAATGATAGCTAGAATTAGTCAAGTGTGCTTTAAGACCATGAGGCACTATCAGCAAATGCAATCTGTCCTCTATAGACCTAATATCCGTGGAGATGAAACAAAATGTTGTTTACTGAATCAACACTAACCACAGCACGGCCTGCATGGGGGAACCAGGCACACATTATTGCAGAGGCTAAAGAGTGTAAAACCACTGATCCTGCAGTTACAGGGTCATAAAATCCTGCTTTCTATGTGAAAAGCATTTAATAGTGGGCATTTTTAATACCTCCTCTCTGGGAGACACAAAATACAAGGGACCTTGAATAATTGCTCAGTATAAAATATTGGGAGTAAACTTCTGTCAACAAAGCAGATGGTCCTCCCCCTTCCTCTGACACCCCCCGAATTCTCCAGTCTCGAACATACAAAGTGTGTTCTGACAATTTGACAGTTGATAAGGAAAAGACATTTACCATTAACTCTAAATAGGAACAAGGAGCACAAAATGAGAATACGGCCCTTTGATGAACATAAGTGTGAGTTCCAGTCAGCTGATCCCGGTTGTGCTTTGTGAAACGGGACTGTTTTGTCTGTCCCTGTGTGTGCTGTTTTTGATGGTAATAAATAGAGCTTAACTGAATAACATTTCAAATGGGTTGCAAGCTGCGGTTTTTTTTGAGGTTGTGGTTGCTTTAAGTGTTGGGCAAAGGCATAAACCCTGTGCAATCTTCACATCTTATATGTTGAGTTTGTACAGCACTATCTGGATTTGTGTGTGGTACAGAAAAGGGTTATATTTTGCCATTACTGTAATGAACCACTTGTGATTGGAGATCTTGCACAAAAGGAGAGAATTCTTTCAGCATTTATAGACTGTGCAATTCATTTAGATTAGCTGATGGCAGGTTGAATTTATGATGCTGAGTGTGAGAGACATAAATCCTACACTATTCTTACTGCCTCAGAAAATATATTAAAAATATACATATATAATTTTTAAAATAAAATTATTCTTGTGAACTTACTAAAATAATTTTAAATTTAAAAAGATCATTCATACTTTTGATAGTCAAGACTGCACTGGTGAGAATGCAAACAATATGTGAATACCAGGTTTTCATGTTAATCTCAGCTCATGAGAAATATGAGGCAGTTATAATCACCTACAATATTAAACTTATATTCCAGAGTTGGGTAGAAAATGCTTCCTGAACAAAATAAAATTAATTTCTAAAATTTCAGTCCCACTCACCTGCCCTAATTCTGTCAGCAGATGAAGCTGTCCTTCAAAAATATAGTGAATAATCGTAAGAGGTACAATCCATCCCTTTATTCCCTTGTATCAGCTGGGAAAATGTTTATTCTTCTTCATAAAATGGACTTTTTCTGTCAGTGTGGATTCCATTGTTAAGACCCCGCTGTATTGGTGATTATAGTTATGTTTTTGTGGGCTGGTTCAGCTCAGCCTGTGGTTGTTGATGGTAAGGCAGTGGATCACTGGCTCCAAGTTTCCATGTTAATGCAAGGTGATTTCCACCTTTGCTGGTTCTAGTAAGAACAGTATCATTACATCAGGTAATCCTCTCAGAGTCAAGTAATCCAAACTTGTTGAAAGGATATGTGACCCGTTCTAATATAGCACATCTGTACCATTGGTGGGTCTGTACCATCCCAGACTGGGAAATCTGGAACACACATCTGAGCAAGTGAGGGAGCTGAGGATGTTCTTTTGGGAGTAAAGGAGGCTCATCTCTCTTTACAGCTCCCTGGAAGAAGGTTGTAGCCAGGTGGGTACTTCTCCAAGGTAACAAGGGACAGACAGAACAAGAGGAAACAGGCTCAGGTTGCACAGGTGGAGGCTTAGATTAGATATTTGGAAATAATTCTTCACTAAAAGGGTGGTCAGATATAGAAACAGGTTGCCTAGGGAAGTAGTGGAATCGCAATCCTAGAATTGTTCAAAATGTGTGTGAAGGTCGCAATTGGGAATGTGGTTTAGTAGTGAACACATTTGTTGTACAGGTTAACAGCTGGACTCTGATCTTGACGGTCTTTTTCACCTTCAGTAATTCTAAGCACTCATGATTATGAAGCTATGAAGCCCCGCATTTTAGATGTCTCTGGCTTCAGACAGGAGTAAAAGGAAACTTCTGTTTGGCCCTGTTTCATAAGAACGTGATAAGATAGGGCAGTTGAGAGTTTTGAATCATTTGTGCTCTGACTCATATTTCAGATCCTGTATCAGCGGCTGGAGAATTTCTGCAGAATTAAAAAAATAATAATAAAAAAAAAAAGTATTGTCACTCTAATGGTAGTCAAATGTTGAGTCAGAAAAAAACAATGTGAAACCAAAATCCGCCTTTTTTTTCTGAAGAATTACTCAAGTGTTGCAGGATGTAATGGAGAAACAGGTTTCATCCTTTGTATACAACAGCACAATAATGGAGCAGAAATAAGGCCAGGACCTCAACTTCACGAACTGTAATGTTGTTATATCAACGCACAAAAGCTGAGACTCTCTTCGCTGTTGACTGCACTGTATGTGCAATGATTTTAAGATTAGCCATTTTTAATAATCTGCATACATACAAAAGCACAGTACTACAGGGATAGCATTTTGTAATTATTCTCTGCATAATATAGCAATCCTGTCTGAATAATTTCAGATTGCAAATCCTGTATGAAGAGTTTCTTCAGTTTTGAATTATGCTACATTATATTGCAGAGGCTTTTGAAACAGAGGGCTCAGTCTTTGAATAGGAGTGTCTTTTTGCTGCACTAACAGTGCAGATTATTGATGCTGGTCTATACTGACTACATGTCAGGGAAGAACTGTGACACTGCTGTGGAAAGATGATGTGCACAAGCCTACTGGTGACAGTATCACTTGTCTTAAATGTAATGTGGCTGTGTCTTGAGAAATGGCCCACTCTCCTTTCCTACTCAGGAAAATCAAGAGCAGCACTATGAAGTCAGTGGAGTTACAATTACACATGAAACAATATGCACTATTGACAGCTCTGGTTTTCAGTATTCAAAGCATCAGTGAGGAAGTTTTTCAGAGCACAAAAGAAAATATAGAAGAGCAATCAAGAGATGGGAAAAAAAAGAGTTGAAAGACTTTTAATTTGACATAGGAAGGCTTTTTGACATTCACCCGAGCTTCAAGTTTCAAGATGAGATTATGAGTTATGAGGTATCATAACTGTACCTACTGGTAGCTATCCATAAGCAATCATAAACACAAGAAATTCAGAACCATTTAACTGTCTAAATCCCAGAGATCTAGAACTCCAGGAGTAAAAGACAAACCATCCAAACAAAAAGAAATCCCCAAAAACAAAAAGAAATCCCCAAAAACAAAAAGGGAAAAAAAGATAGCCTCAAGAGGAAGGGATACAAGGAATAAAAGTGGCCATTTAAACCACACATGATCAAGCCAGTGATTTCCAGTAAGACTTAATTTAGCACACAAGAGCACAGACACACCAGCTCTGGGCTCCTCAGTACAAGAGACACTCCTGGAGTAGGTCTAACAGTTTGTGACAATTATGGTTAAGGATATGGACCTCTCTCAGAGGAAAGGCTGAGGGAGCTGGGGCTGTGCAGCCTCCAGAGGAGCCCCAGCTGAGAGGGGACCCCATCCCTGTCTGTCCCTGTGTGCAGAGAGGGGCAGAGCAGGGCCCAGGCTCTGCTCTGGGGGCCCAGCAATGGCACCAGAGCCACGGGCAGGGACTGAGCCCAGGAAGTTCCAGCTGGACATGAGGCAGAACTTCTGTGCTGGGCAGTGACTGAGCCCTGAACAGAGTGTCCAGAGAGGTGGAGTCTCCATCACTGGGGATATTCCAGACCCCTCTGGACCCATCCTGTGTCCTGTGCTCTGGAATGGCCCTGCTGGAACAGGGATGTGGGACCAGATCAGCCACTGTGGTGTCTTCCAATGTGACCCATTCTGGTTTTCAGTGATTCTGTGATACTGAAGATGAGCATTTCTATTCTGAGAGGCAGCTACTGAACACCCAGCTCTGTAGCTTGTTTAATTAAACAAAAACCACTGGTTATCCTTTTGATCTCACATCCCAAGAAACACAGGATAAGACCCTAGAGTTCTAGCCACATATTAACTTTTGCACTCAGAGCAGGTGCTTTATTTACTGTCTCTGAAGACTTTCAGCCCAAAAGATTCATTCTCAGGAACCTTGAACTGGGAGACATATTTGTCCCAAAAGTGTCTCAGGGACAATAAGCATGAATAGAATCTTGAGGTCCATGAAATATATACTGTGAGATCCCTTAGACTTCTTTCTTCCTGATGCTTCTGTGTTTATGAAGGAGACTGCAAAAGGTGTTGTACTCTCATCTGTGTCAGCCTTACACAATCAGGTGAACGCCTTCTCCTACGAAGTCCCTGCCTTGTTCCTCCAGCACATTCTTGTGATGTTCTGCACTGCATGACCAGCATAAAGATGCACTAGGGTACTGTTTCTGTATATAAGCTGTCTTATTCCTTCCTAATGAAAAGTTTGATATAAAACAAGGTATAAGGCAGACAAGTAAGATGATTTGTAGAAATTGCAGCAGTGCCTAAGATGGCAGTGGTCTCCACACGCACATTTCTATGGTTACAGACTGATAAAAAAATGACTAAAATTCATCAAGTGCTTCTATAAATCTCTTTACCGAAACAGCAGTGCAAGAGCCTCCTAGGAACTGTAACACTACAGATGAAAAAGCTTAATCTTTCCCCACACTAGCCTGCAGCTAGACCACCACAGTAGGTGGTGCTGTGAGAGGAGTCGATTGGCATTCGAGTCTCTACAGGGGGAATAAGTAACAAAAAAATTACCATCCTTCACTTCCCTGCCCCCACCAGCATCTCAAAAGTAGTTTTTAGAGCTGCTAAAGTGTTCAAAATAAGAAAAGTCTTATTTTTACCTCCTCTCCTCTCCCAAGAAGGAAATCCATAATGGAATTATTTAGTTCCCAGTACAGATTTCAAGTTTTCACTGTGAAAACAGTAAAGGAAATAACAGGAAAAGGGATAAAAAATTAAAAAGAGAAGGAGTCACAAAGAACCACAGAATAGTCTGAGTAGGAAGAGACCCAGAAGGATCATAGACTTCAGCTCTTAAGTGAATGGCCCATATGGGGATTGAACACACATCCTTGATGTTATTGGCACCAAGATCTAACCAACTGAACTAAGGAAGAAAGAAGAAAAATCTTAGGGGGAAAAAAAAAAAGAAAAAACCTAAAGCCATTAAGACATTTAACGAACAAGCATTGCAGCAGAGAGATTGCAACAATCTAAAAAATGTACACAAAGAAAGGTACTTAAGCACGTTAAACTGGATTAATATTTTCTACATCTTCAAGCAGAGAAAGAGACATTATGATTAGAAAACCACAGAGAAAACAGGGTTCATATGGCAAATACACTAATTAGATACTGTAAAACACTTAACAAAGGATAGATTTATTTTTTTATATAGAATTGGAAATCACTGAAAATATCAGTTGGCTGTTGTTTTTTTTTTGTGGAAAAAACATAAGTATCTTTAATAAATATTGCTTTATAGATAATATATTGTCCCATAGCATCAAATCTTTTTGAATTATATGTAGGTAACTCCTAAACATGCTTCCATATGGACACCAATTCATTTCTGACTGGCTTCTGATAGTTTATTTTCTAGAGATAGAATTAGTTTCTAGCCCCAGAAAGAGTTCTGGCATTGGAACAATCTGCCAAAGTATAGGCTGGAATTGTCTTCAATGGAGAAATTTCTTGCTGTGAAATCCAGGCCTTGATGAAAAAGATTACCTACCAGCATAAACTAAATGTCTCTCTAATGATGTTTTGATTTCATACAGCATGCTTTATTAGAAATCCCAAGAGCTGTCTGAAGAAATCACTTAGTGTTCCCGAAATCAGGAATGTATATACGTGCAAGTAATTAGGAACATCTTCCTGGTTTTATTGTCTTGTTTTATTGTCTTGTTTTGCTGCAGTTTTTTTTATTTAAAAGAAAAGAGAACATATTTTACATTAATTAGTATTATACAGAGTATAAAACCTTCATCACTGTGTACCCATTATTGTCCATTAATTGCTTTCGCATTTGATCTCTGATATTTTGTTTCTTTCAATGGTAGTTATTTGTATCATGCCATACTCTTATGAGAAACTCCCTATGAGTGAATGATTCTAACCTTGGTTGAAGCTCATTGATTTCAATCATATTCTGTCCAGAAATAATCCACGTAAAATCGTGAAAATTTACAGTGCCTGCATTCTGAGGCAGGCTCCTCATATCTAAGAGCGCTCCTTGGTGACTGGAAAAAAAGTTTGTCAGTCATTGACATAATAAATTTATTTCAATAGCAAAGAAAAAGCAAAGATGTGCAAAAGCCACACCATTTCACATCGTTCTTAACCAATATTGTTCAAAGGGCCAACAGATTTGGAGTCTTTTCCTTACACATTTTGCAGAGGAATATTGAAAAAAACTCATGCAGGAACTCTGAGACAGACAAGTGGATTGATCATCTAAAGAGTGCTTACCTCAGTCTTCCCTTGAAGCATGCTCTGTGTCCCCACAGGAGTGCATTTGCTTGTAGAAACTGAAACACCCCAGTGGAAATGCTAGAATAAGGGAAAATCAGTAATAAAATAAAGATTTTGACTACAATCACTGGATAGATTCTAGCTCCGAGTCACTATTATTCCTCTTAATAACACAGGCTGACACAGTCTCACATAGATTGCTTTCTGGGGCATAAGAAAAGACCATGTTACACACAAAATGTCAGCTCTTATCTTAAATACCCTATACCCAAAGATATCTAAATTCCAGAATAAAAATATGCTTTTCAATTGCTAAACAATTTGGTTTATTTTCTTCATCCCTTGACTATTATACACTATTAGACAAAAAATTTTTAATAAACTCACAGGTTTCTCTTTCAGGAGACGATAAGAAAAAACCCAAAAAAACAAACAAGAAAAAGAAAAATCTATTCATGACAAGGAGCATTTTCCATTAGGAAGAAGGATTAATAGCAACTTTTTTCTCATAATTTGATTTCAGAAATATTTAAGGGCTGCAATTGGGATTTTCTTTGTGGGTTTATTTGTTGGGTTGGCTCTTATTTTATTATCTCAGTGTGTACAAGGGAGGGTGTCAACAGGACAGAGGCAAGCTCTCCTTGTTAGTGACAAGAAGTAAGACACCAGGCAATGGGCAGAAACTGGAACACAGGAAGCTACAGCTGCATATGAAAAAGAGCTCTGTGAGGGTGACTGAGCACTGGAATAGGCTGCTCAGAGAGGTTGAGATATCCCTGGAGATATTAAAGATATCCCCTTGTTCCCTGGAGATATTAAGAAGCTGTCTGAACAAAATCCAGACTCACATGTTTTGGGGAACTCTTCTTGAGCAGCAAGGTTGGACTGGAAGATCTGGTGTCTTAAAGTCTTTCTAAATCTGCCATTCTGTAACAATATAAACAAATTGGGGTAGCAAGCTGGGGTAGGTCTCTTCTGCCAGGAAAGTAGTGACAGGACAAGAGGACATGGCAATCTACTGTGCTGGGAGAGTTTCAGAACAGACATGAGGAGGAATTTGTTAATGGAAAGGGTTGTTAAGCATTGGGATGGATTGCACAGAGAAGTGGTGGGCTCACCACCCTGGAGATGCTCAGGAAATGACCAGATGTGGCACTCAGTGTGCAATGGTCCTGTTGACAAGGTGGTAATCAGTCAAAGCTTGGACTCAATGACCTCAGAGGTCTTTTCCAACCTGAATGATTTTGTGATTCTGTGAAACAAAAGGACCACTTGAAGCTGGGATAAATGATGTAGCTCTTTTTTCTTCAGTGACATTCATCAGCTTTCGGAAATAGTTAGAATCATGGTAGTTTGGCAGAATAGATAAATCAGAATAAAAAAAAAAAATCAGAAATTAAATTAAATTACACAATTAGAGCCTTTAAAATAGCCCCAAAATCTATGTTTTAGAGCAGATAATTCTGGAATTAATTTAGAGACATAGTCTTAAACTACTTGATGTCTATGCTAATTAATACATTTTTATCAAAGTTCATAGACCAAATTCAGCAGAATACTTATGATCTTGCCTGCCCAGTTTTGTGCTCGCATATAGCCTGACCTTCCACCACTTGGGTTGTCTAGTTAGGTCCCAAGGCTACTGTAAATGTTAAAATGAAGCACAAGACGATCACTGTGAAATTTGTTGCTGTCCTGCTTTTAAGATATCTATTTTTCACTGAGATGGGACATCAGGGAGCAGATGGAGTCAGATGGGGTAGACCTTTTACAGCATGTTTTTTGAAGTGAGCACATTTACTGTACATATCAGTCATAAAAATGTCTTCCTGGAGTGTCGCAGACATCCTGACTGGAGAGAGTTGAACAAAGAAAGTGTATATAAAGAGAGAAAAGGCAGATGGAAAAGAGAAAGACATGGTAGTAATGTAAAACTTTTGACTGAGATAGCAGTAAGAGGCACAGTAACAAAAGCAACAATAGACCTCTCCTCATTTACGAGTTTGATGTGACCAGTATTGGCTCATATATTTCTCCTATCATTTGTCTTTAAAAAAACCACAGTTTTGCAAACTGAATTTCCTGGACCTATTTTTCAAAATCACAGCCATAAACTTTTAAGTGTTGATAATGATCACACTGTTCATGTGGGATGACATTTTTCTGGTTTGTTTTGTTTCCTTGATTTTTTTTCCTGGGATAAACAGTCTGACAGATCTTCCCCTGGTTCTTTCTCTGCTCATTTGTGTAAACTTGTTTTTTTTTTTCCCGTTGTACATTTCATTTGTTGTTGCTAAATAAGGAGAAACAAATTGTGCAGGCAACTGGTCTGTTTTTTCCCTTTGAAGGAAAGACAAGGATAATTTTCCTGGATAGCTTTATAAGTTGAGGACCCTGGAGATCTTTCTGACATTACTCTGATGGCACAAATCTGATGATATACCATGTTGTATAGAAATAACATTGTTTTCTTGTTGCTTTTGTGGAACCTGGCAGTTCATAACTTAATTATCTGAAATAAAAAGTGACTAATTTTTGACCAAAATAAAAAGTAACTAATGGACATTTGATACTGTGATGTCATCTCAGTACACGTCGCATGACTAGTGCATACCAAGTCATTAAAACAAACAGATCTTTTAATATCTTTAAAAATCTTTAAAAATCTTTTAAAAATCTTAAAAAAGATACAAAGGATGGATCTTCCAAAAAAAGTGAAGATTGGGACTATGACCTCCAAAGCTTCTCCTGTATTATTAAAACATAAAGGTCTGGACATGTGTTATGTAAGGGTAATGTGATGTCCTAAGATTTTTAGAGATATATTTAAATAGCTCTCTAAGAAATTCTTTGAAGGTCCAAGCATTCAAGAGACATCAAACAAAGGTTGGTCACTTCTGTTATGTAGCATTCTGTGACACAAGGGCATGGATTGATGTCAAATTTAGACATGTCTTTTAGGCAGGAAAACCTTTATGGGAAGAATCATACTCTAAGATTAAAAAAAATTAACAAAATAATCAACAGAGAAAGTCAGACGTCTCACACAGGTTCAGATGTCTCACACATCTTCAGATGAATGACATTTCAGAGTTTCCTGTGTTGTCTTTGACTCAAGAGTCAGGCTAAGACAAGCTTAAGGGGTGTTTAATCACTTAGTCTGAAACAACCTTGAGAAATCAAATAAAAATCATTGTGAATCTATAGAAAAAAAACCAAATATTTATGTTGTGATTCATCATCTTTAGTTTCAGTTACCTACACTGAACATCTACCTCTGAGCATTTTGGGTACTCTTTGTTATTGTCTAGGGAGAGGAATAGTAATTAATCTAATATATTCTGAGCATTTTCCTAAGGACAAGATGAATCATGACCTTGTTTCCCTCATTGGCTGGGGTGACAAGATAAAAAATATGTGGCTACCTCATTGATGTCTACATTTAGTCAGATGAATCCCAGCCTAATGACCAAGTGGAAACTAACACTCTCTCAAATAGCTGTTTGGACTTGCCCATGTTATCTGAATACTCTTGATGGAATAAAAGTAGGCTTTTGCCTAGATTTCCAAACCCTTAACCAAGTGACAGCTGGCTCCCTCAGGAAGGATGCTAAAATTTGACTGAAGATGGTGAATGAAAGCCATCACTTTTCTGTAGGAGGCCTCTCTAGGTCATTTGTAAGGCAAGCTAAAGTGATTTTTCTCAAACACAGATTGCAGAATAAGATTCCAGTCTTTAAAGTTCATCATTTCTTTTTTGTTGAAAATATACATTTTAATGGTGAGTAACCACTGCTGAGTGACAGGAGGAATTTCACATTGAAATATGTAAAACATGTTTTGTATTGATCGATTTTCAACACCACTGTGTAGATTGCACAATTAGATTGACGTCAACAGATTTATTCCATTTCCGTGATTCTGTCCAAGCATTTCAAGCTGTGTCACATAAAAACATGAAAAACCTCCCTCCAAACTAATTGAAATAGCATTAAGCATAACACTAATGAAATGGAACATTAAGTATTAATTTAAGCAAATATTAATAAACAAAAAATAAAGCCCATTTTGAAATAACATTCTATCCTTCTGCCCATCTGATCCATCCATTTACTTTTTACAAAAAGAACAGAAACAGATTGTCTTTCAGTGTGTTGTCACCAAAATCTAGTACTATCTGGAAGACAGACATGCATATTAATTGCAGTACTTGTTAAAGAGAGAAAAAGATAATTTTTTTTTGTAAAAGGTCATAAGCTTTTACACCTGACTAGTTACTATGCAGGTTTTCAAATAGCTGATTTTACATTTTATTGTTTAACATAAACATGTTGCATGTAAATATGGGGAAGCACAAGAAAATATATTGTTTTGGCTTAATGCTCAAGGGCTTTTATTCAGAAGTGTCTGTCCTTGCTGTAGAAGGGTAGATTAGGGTTCACAGCCTTAACAAAACATAAAAACTTTCTGGTCATTTTTCAGCTCATATGTCAAGTTTCTAGAGGAAGAAAAGTGGAGACAAAATGGAGACAATCCTTTTAACTTATTATTCAAAGTTCTTGATTCATACAGTGTCCACATACCTTGTTTATTTAAGTATTCCCTAAGAAAAGGGTATTAACAAAGACCAGTGGATAGTTCTCAATGTTCACAAAACTTTATTTTTTGTGCACAAGAACTACAAATGTATCTGAGTAAAAGGAATATTAAAAAGAAACACTCAAGCAAACAAAAAAACCCAAAAAACCCAGAACAACAAAAAACAATGAAAACCCAAAAAAAGTAGAAAGAAGAGTGTGAAGGGGAAAAAGGAGAAAAGAGGAGAGAAAGTCAATGCAACAAAACAAAGGAATCAGGACCAGTTTATTGCTGGCAACACACACAACTATTTATTTGCAACTAATACTATCAAGTTTATGCATTTGGGGGTTATATTTATCCAGATTTATTGTGTAAATGACATGCTTCCACATCTTTATGGCAGATTCTATTCCAAATATATTTTCATATATTCTGGATACTCCAGACATTTGACAGTGCCAACTGAACCTGTAGAAGTTCACACACCTGGAAATATTATCAGCATAAGTATCCACATACAAAAGGACATTCAGGAGCCTCTGCCTCATTTTCATATCCTTTGAGGAACAGAAAAATTTCATTTGCTGGAGATTATTTCTCTTACCATTGATACATTGGTTTTTTACAGTGGAAAGTTCAATTCAAAAGTAACTGAATTTCACCGATAGAGGGTTTGAAACCCTGGGATATTTAAGGTTTCTTTCCAACCCAGGTCATTCTACAATCCTATGATTCTATGATTCATCTGGTTAACATCAGATAAAGTGATGCAGTTTCTCTCTGTTATCTCAACCTCCTCCCTTTCTCCAAACCTCCAAACCAAAGCAAAAAAAAAGAGAAAAACTTACTCTCCCTTCACTAAAGACATTGAAATTTATGCCAAAAGGACTGTCCAATAAGAAGGGAATCCAGATCCCCAAATTTTTACAGCTTCTTTCATAAAATTCATTAATAGCATGCAAGTGAATATTTCTCCTTGTATAACAATATCATAAAAAATATTCCCCTTGCATGACCTGTAAATGTTTAAAACTTTTTTTATGGAAGCATGTATAATGAAAAATTGGTTACCACAGGTCATTACTGAATTTAATGTACATTCATTTATGATTCTTGTTAAATACTAGAACAAATCAAATCCAAGTCAAACCAAACCAATGACATGGGTTGTCCAATAAAAGGTTTTCATAGGAGAAACCAAGAACAAAATTCTACTTCTTTCTGCAGTATTCAAATTTGAGCAATTTCAGTGGCATTGCTTTTCTCCCCTCTGGTAAATAATTGGAAGGCAAAGTCCTCATGCAAGCCATGAGGCCCCAAGATATGTAAAGTAACATCCAAACAGCAAAGTATTTTGATGCAAATTGAGTTTTCTCTGAAAATTAATGAATCTGAGACAGATATACAGTATGCAGCAAGATTCCCTCAAACTGAAAATAGAACAGCAATAAAAATGCCAAGAAGTGATAAGGCAGCAATAACACATGAGAGATTTTATGTATCAGTTGGAAAAAAGTAGTTACTGTAAATGAGTGGGTGTTCTTGTGCTGTATTTTCCCTCCTTCTCTTTTTTATTTTTTTTTGTTTGTTTGTTTGTTTGATTCATTTTCTTTGATTGCTGAACAGAAACATGTCTGAAAAATGATGGATTAATTAGGAGAAGCATACATCTCTCTTTAAAATAGGAAAAAAAAACTTCATCTCTACAAGATCCCTTCCAAAGTCCTCATTATTACAATGTGGTGGGCTTTGAAAGTCATTTACATAATAGCTAACAAAAATGTACTCAGCAATACACCGGGCCCACTAAACACGGGAGATAATTACACTGGGAGAATGATATTCCACTGCCAGCTCCATTTTCAAGATACATTTATTTGCCCTGCACACAGCCCTGAACAACCAAACACACATTAACATATCGTGTAGGTGCGTGCTATTGCAATCTACATGATGGGGGAAGGGAAGAGGTACAACACACTATTCTTGGCATATATGTACCACCTGAATGGTATTTTTCATTATCTCCTGCACTGGGAACATTGTATTATTCCACTGGGAAGTCATAGCGAAGAGGATATAATTATCAGCAAAGTAATGGGGATCCTCTTGCTAATGGCCAGCTATTCAAATATCTCAATATAATCGCCTTGCCCAATCTCTCCCCATTGCCTACTCTTCTGGAGAAACTCATCATTTTTTCCACTTACTCCAGCATAATGAATTCATTTTGCATTTTCTTTGTGAGAAATTAAGAGGAATAGCAATGTAATGTGTTGACATTTGAAATGCAGCATAGAAAAGTTTAGACTGGCAATTTAGTTTAATCGCCCACTACCACAGAGAAGCTTCTTATTAAATTAATTCTTGGTGTACAGGATGTGTGCTTCTTCATTGGACTCTCTTGTCTTTCTTATTTTTATCTTTTATCTACATCTCAATTCACTAGGGAGACAGCAGAAAGCACACTAACTTCAAGTACTTTTATATATTACCCTTGATCACTGATGTTCACATGGAGGATGAGTGATGGGTGAAAATACATCTTCACAAAAAAACAAACACATCTCTGACAAACAATAGAGGTTACTAGTCCCTTTAAGAGAAGTCCACACAGAACAGTACTAATAATTTGTTGTTGTAAGAGCTCTCATGGCGCTTTCCCAAACAGCCTGAGTTCATCCCTTGTTTCCTGATGTCATTACAGCGTAACTATTAACACTCTCTTCCTGCTTATGCTTACTTTAAATTTTTAACAGGATGCAGAATTAATCATTCCCAAGGTCATTTACTTAAAAGTTGCTCTGAGTAAACGAAAAACCAGCTTCATAGATTTTATTTTTGAAGTGAATACATTGGAGGGACAGTTGGACAAATCCTTGTGGGTTTCATTTTGGTTTGTTCTTATTTGTTGACTTTACATGGGTTCAGCACACAAATATATAATTTTTTATAAAATTTTGGATATATAAAGGATATAAAATTTTGGTCATTTGTGTTTTGGAATTCAGTATAGTATACAGCTTGGGGGAAATATTGGGCAGGTCACCCAGAAGAAGGACAGGATGGCGAAATTGTAATTGTCACTTAAAATTTTTTGGTTAACATATATTACCTGTCATAACGGTTTTGTGATATTTTTCTAGTCTGGGGATCATTCACTACAGTAACAACATATTGTTATTTCCTTAATGTAGGCAAAATTTTGTTTAAAATAAATTATTTTTATTTTAACAGGGTTAAAAAAAATGCAAAAAAATTTCAAAATCCAGTTAGGTCCAATATTAAAGAGATAACAAAGTCTACACCAGGAGATATTAGAAATAACATCATTTCAAAACAAAAATACAAAATAATTCTCTCAGATAATATGTGTGGAATCTGTTGTATAAAAAAAAATGGATAGATTGTGTTTTGAGCATCTTGATATTAAAAAAAATAATAATAATGCTAAAGCATAGAAGCTGGTTTTTCACACCTCAAGGAAAAATTCAGAAAGATTTCTAGGAAGAGCTAGCAGAACCTGGATATGATTGAGGAGTATGACTGCTTCATGTGACACACTGTGTTTGAGGACAGAGCCTTTTTAGGTGAAAACTGCAGTGGCTGCCTGCCTATGTGAAATGTGTGTCCCTGAGCAAATGGTCAACCAGGAATATTCTCTTTTTTCTTCAAAGAGGAAGGGCAAATTGTTCTTGCACCATCTTATCTTACTCTGGCAGAATATTTCACTAGCTTCAACCAAATGAATGCTCATTTACATGAATGGAAAACAATGTTCAATTTCCGTGGGTATGTGAATTTTTTTCCTGTGGTATTTCTGCTTCATAAGAAACTAAAGTTGTATGCTGTAACCTCCTGGCTTAAAAATCCTCTCAGTTTCCCACAAACATTACTCATAACTTAAAATATACTATACTGAAGTAAAGTACCAACAGCAGATTCCTGACAAAGTAATTGATTTTTCAGAATAAAAGCATTTTCTACCTGAAAAATCTTCCAATTTCTTCTTCTTGTTAAGAAGTCTACTTTCTCCTTCTCCATGCCTACATACTCTGATATTTTTGTCTATTTCTTGCTGTTTCCAAGTCTCTGAAGTACATGAAATCTTTATTTATTTTTTTTTTCTTCCTTGCTGACGAGCTTTATGAGTATTCAGGCTGCTCATCGCTATGCCGACTTCCTGCACTTAGCTTCTGCAGAGGAGGCACACTAATTTTCACATCAGAGACTACCAGTTTGTAAACTTGTCTTACACCATTAATTTCAGGAACCTTCCAATGTCTTTCAATGGGAAATTAGCAGTCAAATGTGTTTAGTTTGCAGAAACAGCAGCCACACCACCGACAAGAGCAACAACTCGTACAACTGTAAGTCATTAAGAAAAGAATTTCTTCAATTATGAATGCATACATTGTCAATGGTGAATAAAAGGAAGAGGCAAAAGGGAGAGGTGGAAGAAGATGAAGTAAAAAAGGCAGAAAGTGCCACAATAGGTTTCAAAACTCTCTGTGCTAGTCAAACTTGTCAGCATTCAGCCTGCATTTCCAAATGACTATTGTTAAAAAAGTGTTAAAAAAGCAGACTGTTTCTATTGTTTGTTGCCTGGGAAAAAAAAATAAATTAAAGTTTTAAAGGCTATTTGTAAAGCATCCTATTCAATTTTTTGGCAGACTAGGGAACCTAATTATTATATGTCATTTGTCTAAATGTGAATGAGAAAAGAGTTGGAGAAAGAAAAGAGAAAATCCCTCTCTGATGGTGACTGCATTACATTTTCATCCATCCTTCCTTAGTTTGATTAGGTCTCAGAGTGCAAAAAGCAGCTTTTCCCCACTGGGAGTATGATGGGGTGCCCTGGAGAGCTGAAAACAGGGAGGCATCCCTGTTCATCCCTGTTCCATGAAATCATGGTGGTGCTGAGACCTCTGCTGATCACCACTGCCAGGACCTGGGATTTTAAAAGTGAAGAGGGAGACATGAAGCCAGATTCCAGTTTTGATCAGGTCCTGCTCTTTCTCTAAAAATGCCAAATTCATCAGGACCCCAAGTCAAGAGCATGGTGCCTGAGGGTTAACACAATAGAAAGTTTGGTATTAGTGAGAGATCACTAATGAAGGCAACCTAAAATCACTGTGGGTGTGATGGGTTCACAGAGTGGGACTTCCAGTGGCAGAGATGTCCCAGAACAGTGAAGGAGGATGGGCACTCATCTCGTGTGGATGCTTTAGAAACCTCCACACTCTTTGCTAACTTTTTTTCCTCAGGCTTTCTTTTTCACAATTTAGAGATAATTCACATTTTCCTCATCCCCTCATCACATCACAGGGTCCATTCTTCCATCACCACCATCATCATCTTCTTCCTCATGCCTGCAGCTTTTCAAGGCTTACTTGTTGCCAATCCCGAATTGAAAGAAACTCTGCATTTTCAGGATTATGGTCTTCAGAAGAGACCCGAGGGGAAAAGAGAACTGCAAATCTGCTCACTTCCTAGATTTACCGAGTGTGTCTCCATGCTGGCTTTGTGCAACATTTCCTGCTCAGTCTTTGCTGAATATTTCTTACCTCAGGATATGTACCCTAAGGCATCCCCCCCAGGTCAGGATGTAGAGTCCCAGATATGAAGATAATGAGGAGCCATGGGTTCAGTGTTTTTCAGAATGCTGTTGTCATCCAGCTCTCTACATCTTTATTTCAGCAGGCAGCAGAGTGTCACATCCCCTCTCTGTCAGGCTGGTTTGCTGGATCAGTTCTCAGCCCTTGTATTTTTACTTCTCTGAGTATGTGTGTATGTGTGTGTGCATGCATGTGTGTGTGTCTGTGTATCTAGAATATTTATTATTTGCATTTTTCAGTCTGGGTTATGACTGTATCTGTCAATCATTCCTAAATTGGCCTGTAAGAGAATCCATGGTACTACTTGATTTTTATGTACTTTTGTGTGGGTTTTTCCAGCTCCATGCCTTATAACATCTATCCTTTATATATGTCCATGCCTGACATTGGCTGTGCTTTAATTTAGAGATTTAATCAACCTGAACTACATTGTTTTGGTGAGTCGTCTGTGGCACACATCAAGCCTTTCTTGTCCTACCAAAATGACATTTGCCACAACTTAGAGTCTGTCCAAGAGCCTGGAATAGATGTCAACAGTGCCAAGTGACATGTGTTACCATTGAAGAAAGTGAATCATCCTTCTGCCTGTCTTACACGTACATTTAAACATGATTTGGTGTGTTAAATCTACACATCTCTTTTTTCTTTTTTCCTTTTTTTTTTTTTTTTTTTTTTAATAGGATTGTCATCCTGCTTTCTGGCTTAATTAGATAATAGAGCAGAGTTTTTACTGGCTGTTAAACAACTGTCCAAGAAGTCTTTGATGTCTAAGTTTTTAGCTGCAAATTAAATAAATCTCTGGGACTGTTCAATCACTAAATGACTCACTTTCCAGCTATCAGTCTAGTCCTATGAAAAGGATGAACACCTTCCAGCTGCCTGTTAGGCCTCTAACACATGATAATGATCGGTGAAGAACAGGGATTATTTGGGACCTAAACAGTTGGTCCAGACCAAACCCAGGACAGGAATACTTGTAGCAACAAAATAGACATTCACATTCAGAACACAGAAATGTAACATTTAATCTATTGATATACATAGAGACAAAGAGACCACTCACTAAGATGTCCTGGTGAGAGGCAAAGGTGTTTAAATAGATATATAACTTTCTTAATGCACTGTTTGCTCTCTTTTAGAGCATTATTAAGTCATTTTCTCAGACTAACTTCTGTATTTACATCCAGCTTATTCATTTCTAACTCAGTCATTACAGAAGGCAACTGCTCCTCATAATCTTTCTCAAAAAAAAAACAAAGGCAGTTTATTCACTTACTATTTTTTAAGTTTTTATTGCATCATAACAATGCTTTGTTTTGTCCCACTGAGATTTTAAAGACAAGAAGACTGATCTTGTCAAGGTCTGAGTATTCAAAGTGCCAAATAAAATGACTCTAAGAAAAGTCCCTTCCCCAATTACTTCAACTCATGGAGGAATTTTCCATTACGGCTCTGAAGCTGATGCAATTTTTATGCATTATAAGGCCACACTCTATCAATTTATTGCCCCTCAAATGAGTGCATTAATATTGATGGCAGCTAAACACATTGCAAACATGTTCTGCCCATTAATGCCCTGGAATAGAGTCATTATCCCATTTTAGTCCCACTGCAGTGGTGGGACGATGGGTGTACAGAAGGATCTGAAATAAAAACTCAGAGCTGTGTATATTCGGAGATCAGGCATCATAGCCACTAGAAGCAGTCAGATCTGCTGTAAGATCACAGTCCATTACTTGCCCCTGACCTCTAGGGATTCATAGCCATAAAGAATAATTCACCCAAAAATAAATTTCAGGAATGCTGTGGTGGTATTTATGGGTGTACACATTTCCTGACCTCAATGGACATATGCCATGAAGTACCCAATACCCATTATCCAGATATTCAGGAGAGAATGAAAGATATTCAAATGTGATTTCCCAGCACTCCAGTTTTCCTACTGAGCTCTGCAAATGCTTGCTAGGTGCCCACTAGCCTGAGAGGATATAGTAATATCCTGATCCTCTTCAGAACAGCTGCCTATGAAGTGTCACACTTACTGGGCTTCCATTTGGAGAAGAATAGGAGGCAATTTCTGGAAACATGAGAGGCAAATATACTCCCCCTCCCTTCCCCTTTTTTCCATCTTAGTGCCTCAGGTTAATAAAAAAAAAAAAACCTATAATCCTGAATGTTACAGGGAGATAAAGAACTGTAATACCAGTGATTGTGCGTAATTTCTAATACTGAAATACTTCATTCTGGAACTAAACACTGCCAAAGGAAAACACTTCTCCTCTTCCCTCTTCCTCCTGCCTGCAAAATTCAGATGTTATGTATATGTGCTTATGTACCTATTTGTCTATATAAATAAAATATCTAAGGGCACATATATTTTATAAATATTACATATATTTGATACATATATTTTGCCTGCAGTGTAATTTCAAGGAAAAAAGCTTCTTTAACTCAAGTTTTTTTGTACCACCAAACAAAATCTTAAATTAATTTATCATATAATTTAATTAAATAGTACACTTAAACTATTGCTAGTCAGTTTGATTAAAGGCTGTTTGCTTGGTTGTTTTTTATTTTGTTGGTTGATTGGTTTGGTTTGGTTTTTTGGTCACAGTTTTGATTGGAAGCTTTGAGAATTTTATTTCTGGGCTTCCTGGTGGGGAAGGTTATAATTGCAAGAAACAATAAATAAAAACATCCTGTTAAGTACATTAAATAAAAAAGATGAGAGAAAAAGACATAATGATAATAAGAAAAGAGACTCTGAGCTTAAAGAATTAGACACTCTTTGCAACTGCTTCTGCAACAATAAGCTACTTTGCGGTCATAAGTATGCTTTTAGCCACCTGTTCATGTCAGGAAAATAGCTATCTTATTTTTGGAGAACTCAGACCATTTGAAAACTGAAATGTGAATAATTTCACTTCTAGAATCACATCCTTATGGTCTATGGGTCCTGCATTTGCAGTCCCTGACCGGGTCAAATAAAAGTCACAGGTTTTACTCCATCAAATCTTAAATGTGTTATGACTTTGTTATTAGAGACAACTTTCCTCCATACGTGAACATATGGGGACAAGAGAGCTCCCCTCATATGCAGACATCATGGTTAACGAGAAACAGGACACCAAAGCTTCACAGTGAGATCCTCAAGTCATTCCTGTGGGACATGAATTCCAGCTCCTTCACAGTGTGCCACATTGCTCACTTGTTCCCCTGGGAATAATGATGAAGGCTGTTAGAATTGATACTTGTTGCTGTAGGAGACAGAGACTTTATCTGTAAGTTTTGTTAATTAGAGGGAAGTATTTAATCTTTAATTAAGGTAGGAGTTTTTTGGATTTGGGGTTTTTGTTGTTTTTTTGTGTTATTTTTTACTGGAAGGTGCCTTGTGTTTAACATAGGCAATTAACAGTTGAGCTATGAGAAATAAAAAGACCAATTTTTTTCTCAGCTGCTCTGTGAAGGCAAGAAAATAATTTAACCCATTAACATTGTTGCACTGTGCCCATTAACTATTATTTTAATGTTGTCTCTCTCGCTTATCAGTACTGCTAATTATGAAGCTTTCTTGGTGGAGTGCCATCGTGTGCTCAGTGCTGTAATCAAGCAATCAAGCCTGAACTGGGGAGGGATGTGCTCAAGTTGAAAAAAAAATCACTGAAAAAGAGAATGGGATTTGGAGCCACCCACTCCTTCATTCTAAAGCTTCAGGCAGAACCTCCACCAGAAAACCAACAAGGAACCATTGCAGGTGGCCTCACTAAGATCTCAAGTCAGCAAAGCACTTGAGCATGTGATGGAGTCAAAATGATTTAATAACTCAGTTGAAATTAAGTGCCAGCACAGGGTCTAAATCAAGGAGGATATATTTTATAGTCTATTTCTTTGGAATACTGTCTTTTTGAACTGAAGAAGGGGAAGGGTTCAGGCTTTCCCTAAAGTCAGTTGTGATAAGGATATTATCCCAAGACCTACCTTCTAGCAAAACTACCAATAAAGGTAACTGAGATGCTTTTTAACATACCAGAACTTAGCAAAAATCATCACTCGTTCTGTTTTCATGTCAAAATGCCAATATTATCTTTAAAGAGGAAAATTTTTCCTTTATTTAAAAATATGTCAGTTGCACAAGGTGATATTTTTACAGCACTAATTTTCTTTTCTTCAGCCTAGATTAAGCTTCAATTTTATGCCAACTGATACTTTACAATTACTCCTAGTTACATCTCCCCTTCTTATACCAGTTTCCCCATCAATTAAATGGAGACTCACGTCAGTGTTCCTTGCAATATAGTTACAATTCAACACAGCCATATGTTAAAGGACAAGCAACATGACTGATATTAAATAAGAATAAAGATAAATAAATAATTTAAACAGAAAAGCAATTCAGAATAGATTGATGGGGGGAAATGCCCCTTAATTAAAATCTTATAGGTGCTATTTATAAATTTTTCCTTAGGCAATTTAATCACTTCTCAATAACAAACTGATTATTTAGTCAAAAACATTTCTGCTCAAAATAGTCACTTTTATTAGTAAGATCCAGTCTGATCTGATTAGAAAAAAATCTTCAGGAATACATCCTATTAGCTTCCATTCATCTCAGCAGCAATTCAAAGTACAGCTGATGACTGTTGAAAAATAAAAGACACAAAAACCCAACAACAAAATTCACAAAGGAACATTCTACAAGCACTGACACGAATATATCAGCCATTTGTTTTTCCACCCTTTCTCCCACTTACTTAAAAGCTAAAGATTTGTAGGTGACAAAGCTGTCAATATTGTAATAAAGCAAAAATAAACACAATGAGCAGCCACCTGGAAAGGAAGAGAAATTTGCATGTTGAAGGAGGCATGTACATCTTTCATCAAGCTCTGAATAAAAACCTTGTACAAGGCAGGCTTCTCATGGAAGCGCTGACCAATACATTTGAAAGCTGGTACCTTTTTCCTTTCCTTGCAGAAAATACTGTTTCGGAACCAAGAAAATGGCCAGGGCAACAAAAGCAAAGGTTTGTAGCAAAAAGGCATGGTCAAAGTTCTTGTTTCTGCCTTACTGATGTCGGCATTGCTTTCACCCTTGAGCACGTCTATTTTTACCTACAATCTTCCATATTTTCTCTGCTGATTTCAGGTGTAGGGGACTCCTGAGCATAGTGAAGTTATGTGGGCAGGTGGGCATCTTTCATACTGAGAGCAAGGAGTAATGGGACCAGACTTCATTGAGCTGACAATGTTAAAAAAAAAAACACCAACAACCTAACAAAAACAAACACAAAACTTAAAAAAACAAGCAAATAAACAACAACAACAACAACTAAACAAAAAAATGCCCCTATCAAACCAAAAACGGGGGAGTGGGAAAGACAGACAAATGTAGGCATCACAACTTTCTCAAGATTTTATGAGAAAAGTAGGTACAGAATCTGTAGCCTCTCGCCGAAGGATTTTCTCTTCGTACCTGTGCTCCCACATAAACATTACCCACTGAGCCACATCCACACCCATTAATTAAAGCTCTGACTTTTCTCTCAGATTCAGCAGTTTGCATGAAAG
Source organism: Parus major (assembly GCF_001522545.3). Taxonomy (NCBI): domain Eukaryota; kingdom Metazoa; phylum Chordata; class Aves; order Passeriformes; family Paridae; genus Parus; species Parus major. The sequence goes on along the minus strand of NC_031799.1, from coordinate 4,791,613 downwards.
GCACGGGAGAGCACTGTCAGCTCCTCCGGATGAAAACACTCCAGCCAGGATCCGGCAGTAAAGCAGCCAGGAGCAGAGCTCTCTTCTCCTCACAAGCACAAAGCCCAGCACTTGCAGCTCTTCGGGGTACAATGCTGCCTCTTGACCAACTGCTTGTAACTGCTTTCATCCTCACTCTGGTACCCAATTAGCACCTTGTTAGCCACACACCTGCAGTGCCTTCACCCGGAGGTCACTAAACCTCCTGGGCCTGATTCTCCAGTCAGTGCTCCAGCTCCAGCCGGAGATCAGTCCATTAAATCAACGCTTTAGAGGAGCCTCAATAAAAGGGGAACGAGGTGATCTGCAACATTAACCCTTTTCCTCTCTGTTTTTCCCTCATATGCACCCTTTGGCCATCTGTCACCACTGAGAAAGTAATTAGCTAACGGGAACATTTCTTCTAATCAGGGCTGGGCAACAGCAAAAGCGAGAACAAATGCAACTCTCAGGCTATTGTAGTGTTTCTCCAAATCCTTCTGGAGCTGTTACATCTCAGGAAGAGCAGTCAGGAAACTTGACTGATGTAGTAACAGAATCAGCAGTATGCTAAAAGTTGTGCATCTAAATAAGTCATTCATGATGGCTGCTTTGTGTTTTGGCCTCATCAAAATTCAGGCCTATTACAGCATGGGGAGAAAAGCTCTGGGAAGTGAAATGAGAGCTGGGAGAGACAAATGTAAATAGAAAATGTGTTTTTGAATTGTGCTACAGGGACTAGTATGAATATAAGCTACTGGTAAATGATGGTGTTTCACTCAAAGAAGGATATTGTCCAGTGGTGCTAATACAAAGAAATAAAGTTTCGAAGAATTATCACAGCATAATATTGACTCAAAAGCACTGTCTCCAAGTCTGAAGCTGAAAGAAATCTCCTCAAGAGAGGAGTACATGTAGCTATGAAGAGATAACAATACCACCTACATTTCAGGACCAATATTGCACTAACTTTTCATCTCAGTAAATTCAGTGTTTGATGCAGTAAAGCCCCATACTTGGCTAAGAAGGACCAGAAGGAATGTAATATGTTTTAGAGTTTCTGGCACAGAGGTGAGTTGAATTTAAAGAGTAGATAGTGAAAATAATGCATAACTTTAGGGAAGGCTAAACTAATGAGCATAAGCTATGACTTTTTAGAATAGAGGAGGTTGGTGTAATCCTTACATATACATTATTTTCACACTTGAGAGCAAAAGAATAATTCTGAAAAATATGATGTAAAAGAGCACTTATGAAGTATATTAGCCCTAAGAGAAATAGAGAATACTCAAAACTTTGCTCTCACAAAGCAGATCATTTTCATAGTGTTTATATTTTAGCATATGGACCCCAACAAAGTATAGAGCATTTGGATGAATGATGTTATTTAGTAATTTTCCACTGTGAGAAACCCTTGTGAGAAACAAAACTTTGGTGATCTGTCCAGGATGCAACTACTTAATGACCAAAGCTTTGGATTTGGCACTAATAGACTCAAATCTTGGCCATGTCTGCTTTCCTGAGGTCACTTTGTGAATGCCACACCATGCTTTGTACAGACCTGGGGAATATCCCTGAGGTTTCTCATTTCTGCAGTTTAGTGGAGTTGTGAATATCCTTCCATTCAGACAAGTAAAAGAGAAACTGAGGTAAGATTATCTGACAGCAGTTCAGGGTTGTCTGTTTCACTGTGAAGTTCTTCTGAATCAGCAGAACTGGTATTGGCACCTACACATCAATGTAGTGTCAATTAATTAGAAAGGAATCAAATAAGTGATTCATTCTGCTTAACTTTGAAGACCACATGAACAATTAACGAGTGCCTATAGAAGTGCTAAGGGTGTAAATACTTTGGAAGCAGAGAGATTTTTTGAGGCAGGTAAGACTCACAAAGACAAAGGACTAAAAAGAGAAAGAAACAATAGTAGACCAGGCTGAAAAGATATTTATTTAGATATATATACAAACTACTGTATTTTGTTAATTTGAATTTTTGATAATAGTAGCACTGTTATACTATATACATAAATATATATATATGATATAGTATATCTGTTACAGTATAGACTGTTATAGTAATTCAGCTGCTTTTGTGGACAAACTGGATGAGTACAGGCTGCAAGCATCCTGTGCCTGTTCCCTGTTTCACTATGGAATTTGTTGTATGGTCATAAGTCAGTCCAGCTGAGCCTGTCCAAGCAGTAAAGGTTAGATCCAGCCTTAAAGCTAGGAACCCATAGAATGTCACACCATTTTAGGCAGAGGACTGGTGTAATAAAAATAGCAGTTTCTAGCAAGTCTAGTCCACATCTGAGGTTGGGAATTTTTTGAGGAGTTTATTTTTAGGTTATTTTGGGTTTGGGTTTTTTGGGGTTTTTTTTTTTGTTTTTTTGGGTTTTTTTTTACTCCAGGTTTACCACAAATAAAAAGGCTGAGGCAGGATTTGTGATAAGACAGCCTCTTTTAAGATAGTTTTTAGTTTTTTTAGAAAAAGATAGTTTTTTTCTTATTATATTCAGTGTATCTGAAACTAAGCTCCACTACATTTAACTAGCCTATGTCAGTGAGCAGAGGAAATAGCCAGAAAAAATTCATGTTAAAATACAAGCTGATATTATTGAGCTGGTTGTTGATGCAGTAGAAATACTGAGGCTTGCTTGTTTAGATAGTTGGCTGTGGTCAAATTAAGCACGCCTGAAATTCGAATAGAACCACAACTTAAATAAAAGATGAGAAACAATTATATCCCACGTTTACTTTTGTGCTAAAGAGAACTGTGACATTTCATTCTGAGTGGCTTCTTAGGCAGTGTAAGACTGCAAAGAATTCTATTCGTCTTTTGCTTGAAGTTAAGGGTGTGTGAAGTTGAGGATTTCTCTCAGAAGCTTCCTGTGATGTGGTAATGCAAGGAAAAGTCTTTGCTGCTGTGACCAACTCACCCATCTGTTATGTTGCTGCTTGCTGGATGCACAGAGGTTTTCAAACACTTCCCTGAGGGCTAGGCTAATGCTAAAGTTCTCCTGTGCCACGTGTCCAGACAACCTTCATGTCACTAATTTACTAAATAAATAAAAAAATGAGAGATAGGGAAAAAAAAAAAAAGGGGCATAAAACAGAACCTCAATTTTATCTGGTTTTATTTGGTGAGGGGAAAAAGCCATATTGTTTTGCAAAAAGGGTATCCCACTTTCATTCAGCCACATACAGTCAATGATTCCATGCCACTTTAATTCAGAAATTCCCTCAATTTTGCATCTTCTCCTTTTCAGGTTCAAGGTGCTTTTCTAATTAGTTCTATAACCATCATTCTTAGTATCTGAAATGAACCCTGGTGTTTTAACTGGTGATTTTCATTTAAGATTTGCCTTACAGATAGCTCTGAAAATAACTAAAATAGCTAATGAGTTTCTCCTTTATGTATTTGTTGATGTGAGTAATGCAGTTGATAATTACACATCAACTCACCCCACTTTAAGCTATCTGTGGTATGATGAGTATAACTAAACTGGAAAATTTTCCCTTGAGTTTCTTGTTTGGTTTTTTGTTGTTAGTTGGTTTTATTTTTTGTTTTTTTTTTTTTAATTTATTTTTGGAGGGGGGGATTTTTTTATTGTAGCATTTCAGTAGAACTATTAAAGACTGGTTCTATGCCATCATATTATAATTTGATATCAGAAAAACACAACTCAAGGTACAGCTCTGAAGTCAGATATGGTTTACTATACAGGCACCTGTTAACTGACAATGAGAACTGACATTACTATAATGGAAATGCCCAGTGTATATTTATGGAACATTAATTCAGCCTATAATATTGCAGCTGTCAAAATTTGTGGATGTAGATTCTCTTTCAGACATTTTCCTTTTCTTCCTTGTAATTCACTTAGATTATTTTTTTTTTTTTATTGGTGGTGTGTGTAGTTAAATGTGCCATTTGAACTATTCTCTTTGTCTTCACATTCACAGTCTTAATGAGCCAGGTTGAGCATCTCAGTCTTTTGAGAAGAACCTGTTTAATGCAATAAGCTTTTTCTCTCTGGCAAAAGGAGCCGGGCTGAGATAACACCATATACATTGACAAAAGATTCCTGTAAGTGGATGATGCTCATAGACTTTCCTCCTTCCCTAGGGAGAGATTTGAATAATGCAAGGTTAAGGGGCTTGGCATATTACCTCAGGACAGCTGTTCTAGTCCTGCAGAACAACATGAAAAAAACACAGAGGCAGACTGGGATGTGAGGTGTTATCATACAAACAACGCTTGTCTCTCTGCTGTAACAATGAGCACAAGGTGCAATGCTGGGACAGATGGATAGTGAGAAATCAGGAGGGAAAAGCACAGATCATAAGCTAGAATTGAAGAAAGGTTAGACAAAAAGCAAAGGTGTGTCACTCACGACATTGAAACTGTGATCTTGAGTTCTGCTGGCTTATTTATCCTCCTGACTAAAGCTGGGATGAAATAAGACCAGTCAGGGACAGAGGGGAGTGTCAGAAAGACATTGGTCACTTCAGGAGTGAAGCAGTGCCTCTGTGCCATGTTTCAGAGCTAGAGACAAAAGGCTGAACATCCAACAGAGAACTGAAGCAAGTGGGGAGTTAGGAGAGAAGAAATGAGAACAGTCATGTAGTCCAGGTGGGCTGTCATAGCTGACACACAGGTTATGGTAGTCATCACAGATCTTCAGCATCACATAACTAGATTTAGGCACTTTTAATACTACAGAGGTGCTTATTTATAACATAATTACTTTATTCAGGTAAATAAAAAGTCCTTAAGTAAACTTTGATGGGGAGAGGTGATTGTATGTCTCAACTTCTTTTTTGATCCGTACCTTTTTTTCCATCTTTAATCCTTGTAACAACTTACCCCTAACCACCATCTCTAGCTTTCTCCAGTTTCATGGAAGTGTTCCTGGGTCATCATGTGTCATCTATTATACTGTAAGTTGGTCCTTCTATACTCCTCACTTTCCTAGGTTTTGAGTTTTTGCAGCTTCCTCTTCATGTTACTATCTTGAGGGTTCTGTGTGATCTCATAAAGGAAAAAAAATCTTGTCATCTTTATGCTTGATCATGTGAAATCTTTATGTATGCTTATCAATATGACATGTTTCTGTCATTGATCCATCATCTTGCAGCTGCACTTCTGTCTACTTTGTTGTCTTGCAGATATAACTATGTGTTAAAAAAAAACATAGCACTGGAGGACGTTATTTTTTGAATGAGTCTGTTTCCAGGACTACTTATTTATTTTGAAAGGTAAAAACAAAGGTATGACTGTCAGTCAACATAAAGTTGCAAAGCTACTTTCCCTTAAAGCTGTTGAAATTTTGACTCTAACATAACATGTTAATTTAATGGGAGTTTCAAGGCTTTTGCAAGGACCCTATTTTAGAAAATAAGGTCAGTATTCTGAAGTTAGTGACACTAATTTTTATCAGATAAGCCTGATGTCCCTCATCTGTGTCTACAGAGATTGACTGACTTATTCCAGTCTAAAGAAATGGAAGGTGGAAGAGTGTGCTCTCCATCAAAAAATCTCATGGCATAAAAACATTCAGAAGCCATCAGCTTATGTGATGTGAAAAGTAATTAAATGCAACAACAGCATGACATCAGCAGTGGATAATTTTCAGACTTTAAATGTCATTCCTTTTAAACTCAAGAGTTGTTTGAGGTTTTTGTCTCCATTTCACAAGATAGAGTACAAAACATTGTGACATGCTTAATATTTCTTCCGCCAAGCCGTCCATTCTGATTTCATTCTCACCCTTTACAGAGTTGTTGATTTCAGCCTGCATTTGGCTGCCAAAAATGCGATTGCACACGCAGCACCAAGAACAAAGTGAAAATGAATTATGCATTGGGAAGGAAGTTACATTTGAGTCAAAAAACTTAAGACTTCAGCACCTCCAAATTACAATATAATTTATGAGTGAATACATTTAAAGAGATAGCAACGGACTGAAGCAAGAGAGGGTCAGCCATGTCAAGGCTTAATATAATTTACAGTAGCTTTCAATTATTTATTTTTAAGAAGCCACTGAGCACACTGGATCTTTTCAGTGGTAATGTCAAAATATGGATATTGGGAAAAAGACATGAATAATAGTGACAGGTTTTTATGCATGATAATGGTATATGGGGACATTTAAAATATGGATCGCTCACCAGAGCAAAAAGCACATGTCATTTACTCTGAGAATACATGGCTGTATGCTTAGTGGTTCTTCTCTTGCACTACAAAAGTTTGCTGAACTTGAATTTTTTTTTTTTATTCTTCTTCTCCCTTTTGATTTAAAACTTTTTGCTTTGAAACAATGGCTGGTGAGTTCAGATTTACTTCCCAGAAAGAAAAAAAGAGCCAGGGCTCTTTACAGTGGCTCAGGCAGAATGAAAGAATGCCTTTTAAAGCTTTCAGCTCATGCAGTCAAGAATGTTTTGCTTTTTGCTTATCTGTTTCATAATATTATATCTAAAACAAGTTCGTGGCTTTTGGCACCCTAGAATGAAGTTTGGAAGATCTGTTTTCAATTCTTTTAAAGGCTTCTTTCATAGGAATAGGCAAGTTTCCCCAGTACTGAAGCTACAAAATGCTTTTTCATTCTCTGAATCCCTATATAATACTTGTTGTAATACTATAAACATCAAAATCACTGAAACCTTGGTTTTCACCTTCAGATGTGTGCAAAATAAAGTGGTCCAATGGTTATTTACCTAGGATTCCAGCCTGTGCCCAGAACCCAGAAACCAGAGAACATATTGAGGTGCCTCCAGCCAACAATCCAGACAGAAGCAGACCTCCTACAGCTTCCACATCATATCTGTCTGTCCCAGGCAGATCTTAAATGCCTTGAGGTAGCCATTTAGACAATTTTATTTAGTCACCTGAAATCTGGATATGCACATCCCATGAGTCTCTCTAGAGACCACTTTGCTCAGTATTTTCACATGGTGCCTCAGCCTTACACATCAGATTCCAGGGGACAACAAAGTCTAAAAGTGAGACCCTAAAGTAAAAACAAGTTCTTCTTCCTTGGGCTACCACCAGAATTTTGCCTCCATACTACCCATGTTGTTGGATTACTGTTTGGGGGCAACCTCTTTGGCCTTGGAGGTGTCCCCCCATCCTGTGGCTGTGTGATCTCACCACAGGTATGGGTGGTAGTAACATTTCCTATGAAGGCTGATCAGAAGTAGATAATCAGCATATTTTACAATAACAAAAGTGAGAGTTAATGAAGTATTTAATACACTGGGAGCTGGTATTTAGTGTTTCCACCTTTTTTAGTTCATTGATTTCTATGCTTCTCTTTCACCGTGTTTCTCTCCTTTTTCTGCTCTTTCTTACCAAGCTAGAAATGCACTGAAGAATATCTGATTGCACAGTGGAAATTCCCTCCTGAGGTGTGAGAGTTCTGGTCTCATAAATTAAACACTCTGAGTATTTAAAGAAAGATTTTTCAAGGGATGTGTTACAACTGCTGAACATTTAAGGTAGAGTGCAAACACTTGCAATTCCTTTCCATGCTGCTGCTTTACAGGAAAAACAAACAAACAAGCAAACAAACCATGGTATGACCTGCTGTAGCTCTGAATTTAAGGAAAAAAAAAATCATAGTTTGTAGTCTAAGGTAGGGGAAGGAAATCTTCAGCTGAAGGCTGGACATTTGCATTACAATAGATAAGTGAATCTTTTAGAGTGCTCCTGGTTCTCAGTAAACCACTGGGATTTTGGCATCTGAAGATCCTATTTTTATGTATCTCTCCCTAAACATTGTAAAAAACTCTACTTGCCTTGAAGCTATGGCATCTAGTGACGACCATAAGAATGACATTAATCCCGCTGCTATCATTATCACCGATATTAAGAGTAGTGCTTATCTAATTAAATGTGAACCTTACCCCTGAGCTAGTCATCCTTTGGCTCTCTTAAGCAAAACAGAGAAATAGTTACTTTTAGGGTGCAATGCACCTTATTCTTAATTACAAATCTAAAGTATGTCAGTTAAAAAGACTGATTTTCTTCAAGTGTGTGGGGGTTTGAATTTTTTTTTTTTTTTTTAATAGATTATAAAAACAATGTTCAAATTAGCTGAGGACTAATTTTTTTTATCAAGGGCATAAGAATCTAATATTACCTGAGGTGGATCATTTTTTATTTCTCTATTTTAGCTTAGCTCTTTGTTAGAGGTTGACTGTACTTATTTTAAATGGAGAAGTACAAGGGGTAATTTTGTCATCTACCTCTTTAGGAATGTATTTATTTGAGTTTTGCACTTTGTGAATAGATTTTGAGGGTATTTGTGGAGTGTATTTTTGTTTTGCTTTGTTTTTTTCTCTCCAATGTTTTTCCTTTTTTCTTTCTTTTTATTTTTTTTTTTTTAAATTTCTTTTCTTCTCTAGGGGTTTTGGGTTTTTTTGGAGAGAAAGTGATCATGGCCTTTATCATCCCATCAGCTGCCATGCTGGTAGAGACAAGCAAAAGCTATAACTGTAGAGATAATTTGTGATTGATTTCTACAACACTTCATGCAAACTCCTCTCATATGCAAGGCCAGCATAGTTTTATATTTTTGTTTTATCAAGTTAGCATAACTGGTTCATATTGTTATCAACAGATCAGAGCAGACCAAGTGACAAAGTGTGTCTGTGCATGAGATGAAATCACCACTTTCCCGTTAGTCATAGCGGGAAATATCTAAGGACGTTGTGAAATAAAGAGGAAATAAGTTGCTAAGCATTGCATCTTCTGAAATTCTTTATTGATTTTCTGGTATGATCTTGTCTGATATCACAACAACACAAGAGAAAATGGGAATTATCTGATTTTTGGTTTATCAATAGATCTCATTTCTCAGAAAGTGTCACAAACCTAAGCCAAATTCTACAGCTAAGTAGGTTCTTAACTGTTCATTCTGCACTGACTTTGTCTTATTTGTCTTTCCAGATAGTGAAGATCACTGTGTCTCATTGCTGGTAGTGAAATACAAACTATGGTGGAGGGCAGGATTGGATTCTTTTTTTTTTTTTTGGAGTTTCATAGGGAGTGAACATTGTGAAGGAAGGTGCAATAGCATCATTCAGAGGTTGTTCGAGAACATAATTTAGGAAAGGTAGGAACAAGGCACATGTGTGCCTATTTCAAAACAAGTTTTGAATACTGGGTAAGGGATTTCAATACTGTCTTTGTGGCTGTCCCCACAGGCACATGGAAAAGTGAGAAAACCTGCAAAATTAACAACCTCATCACCAAGTCCCGGTCTTTAATCTTAGCCCCAATTCAGGATAGCAGAAAAAACAAAAACACCCTCAAGCAAGAAAAGGACTGTTCCTACTTTCTACCATGAGCCATGTAGGGACAAATAATGGGCTCAAAATTGAGAATTGCAGTGATTGGTAGAAGAATGAAGGATAAAAAAACCCCTTTTCTCCTTTCAATACATTACTGTGTTGTTCCCTTTATGGAAAAGGAGTTAAGTGGCATGAAGCTGTTTATCTTCTTCAAACACGGATGAACTATAACCAGTGTCATTCATCACTCAGTCCAGGGGTGCTGCACCTGTGAAAAGATTGGCCTAGAAACCAATGGTAAGGATTGTCCAGCCTGGTTTCTTATAAAGCAAGACATTAAAATCCCACTGCTAAAAAATGCTGGATTTGCTGAGGTTTGCAACAACAGCCCATCGTGAACAACATCTGCCCAGCAACCCCAGAAAACAAGGCTGTCTTTTACCTGCAACTGACCTTATAAAGCAACATGCCTAACACGAATCTTTTGATCCAAATACCTCACAGACAAAGGGCTTTTCTGATGATCTTCAATCTACATTTGGAGTTGCCAGTCTATGCCTTGCAAACTTCCACATTTTCCTCACGAATCATGCAAAACTCTTAAGGTTTAATGGTCTCTCACACTCTCTTTCCTCAGGTGATTCTACCCTTCAGGAAGATTTATGCCTACCTGTCAAAAGCTGCTAGATTTCTATCTCTCTTTTTTCTACCTCTCTCTCTTCTCTTTCTACCCCCTGAAGTTTCAGAGCTGATTGTCACTCTTTAACAGTTTATTTTCCATAAATACACAGTGAGCATCTCACCCTTTCCTCAACACTGGAGCACATTCTGCTTTCATATGCAAATCCTCTCAGTCAACAATGTAGCAGGAATATGTTTAAACAAGAATAGAGATAGCTAATCAATGTACTTCCCTAAGATTACTTATTCCTGAGTTGCTGAGTCTGTCTTTGCTTGGTCCTTGCTCGGGTACAACTCTTGTGAATGTCTAGGGAAGTTTAGTTTGTGAAACAACGGAGAGAGATGTGGGTAAGAGTATTAGCATAGGATTTTATATTAGTCTCTTATTATATCAGAGATAACAGTGGAGTGGGCTCTTGAGGGTATAAATACACTACAGGTTTCTTACTGACATTCTTCTATTACCACTGTGTATTTCTCCCAAGTCAGGTGCCTGTTATGACTTGGTATGTAAATGTGGGCAGCCCCACCACACCATAAAGATATTCCAGGAATGCACAAACCAGTGGACATCTGTAGGGGGCTGACCTTGGCTGGGTACCAGGCACCACTCTCTCACTCTCCTCTGCAACTGAAGGGCAGAGAAGATATAACACAAGGTCAATGAATTAAGGACAGGGAGAGCTCAGTCACCATTGTGGGCAAGACTGACTCAACTTGAGGATATTAATTGAGTTAATTACCAACAGAAGCAGAACAGGATAATGAGAAGTAAAGCAAAACTTAAAAACAACTTCCCCCAATGCCTGCCTTTTTTCCAAGCTCTACCTCTTTCCCCTTAGTGGTGCAGGGAGATGGGAATGGGGTAAGAGTCAGCTCATCATGTTGCTCCTGGTACTGCTCAGGGAGAAGATTTGAAATCCTTCCCCTGCTCCATTGTGATGTTCTGCCTGTATGAGACAGTTCTCCCTGAATTGCTCTAAAGTGGGTCACTCCTTCACAGGGTTCAATCCTTCAGGAACAGGTACACCACAGGTCAAAAGTCCTGTCAAAAACCTGCTCCAGACTGGCTCCTCCTGCCACAGGTCTGCCGGTCCCTGCCAGAATCCTCCTTCCAGCACAGGTTTCCCATGGGTTGATGAACCTCTTTGGGCATCCCCCTGCTCCAGCCTGGGCTCCTGCAGGGGCTGAGTTGGATCTCTGCTCCCCCGTGCCCTCCCTGTGCTGCAGGGGCACAGCTGCCTCACCATGGGCTGCTGCAGGGGCTGCAGGGGAATCTGAGCTGCAGAGCCTGGAGCAGCTCCTGCCCCTCCTTCTGCCCTGCCCTGCCTGTCTGCAGGGCTGCTCCTCACACACCTTCTCACTCCACTCTTCTCTGACCAGAATCCACCCCTACTTAATATGTTTTTCTCTTCCTAATACGTTATCACAGAGGAATTACCATTATTATTGGTGGGCTTAGCCTTGGCCAGCAGTGAGTCCACCCTGGACTCAGCTGGCATTTGCTCTGCTGGACATGGGGGAAGATTCCAGCAGCCTCTCAGAGAAGTCATTCCTGCAGCCCCTCCTCCACCAAAACCTGGTCACACAAACCCAGTACAGGATCTCAGGCCTGTTTTCCCCTAACTCCATTTAATTGGTTAAATAAAAATATTTCCGTTTAAATACATTGCCTTTCATACACATATGTGTTTACAGGGGATTCTGATGTCTCTAGGTTAGCCAGTTATTTCTTAGATCTGCACATATAAGTTCAGAAATACAAATATTAATTATTAAATATTGTGATATAAAAGCCCCTTTTCCAGCTATAAAATCCTTACATATTTGAAAGAGCTCCATTGTGGCAGAAGGGTTTCTCATGATTTTGATTATCCTATGACCATTGAAAAGGTACTTATGAGTGTTTAGTATCTTCAGCCTTTCTCATTTGATCAGAAAAGCTTTTTTCTAATATTTCTGCCAAATATGTCAAAGGACTAGATTCTATCTTTTTCCGTTAAAAATGTTGGACTGGAAGAACAAAAATGAGAAATACCTATTGCTTCATAGCTTTTCCACTTACTGAGAGACTAGGATTCCTCCCACTAAGATATTTTAAATCCTGCTTTAAATATTCAAACTGAGGGTGAAAAGATTATCCAACAGTGTTAATGTCAAATTTACTTTGCATGAAGTGCACTAGAAAGGAAAATTCGCCTTAACAAGGATCAGCATTACATGCTAAAAGACTTTCACTAAACTACATTGATTGATTTAAAAGACTTTGAGAAAATATGCACATGTTCCAGAGTGTCTTTTTTTTTTTTTTTTAAGGCTGTGTGAGATTTTATGGTTATTCCTCAAGAAACACTGTATCAGAAGCATCATGATTCTTCGCCTATGCAAGCCCAAGCCAGACCTTCAGCTTCTGTTCAGTAGAGGCTTCCTGGGGACAATGGGATATTTCCAGGGTTAAATCCTGATCCTGAAATTTTCCTTATGTATTGGCAAAAATTATTACCTCATAAAATTCTCACATCCAAAGGCTCAAAAGCACTTAGGAGTGACAAGTGGGTCTTGCTTGGACAGTCAAAACAAAAGTTTTCCCAAGTGAGTAAGCAATTTTCCCATCTACCACTGATCATGACAGAGCCCTTGTGTGTCCTTAAGGATTCAGACATGGCTTCCCACGACTGTTAATGTTCCCAATTAAATCAATCCTCTTGTTATCAGTGGGGATGTTGGGCAAGTAGCAGTTTCCCAGTATGAATAAGCAGTGCACAGCTGGCTCTACATCTCCTCAGTATGCAACAAAATAGAAGTCAAAACCTGTGGATGTGAAGACCCCGTGCTCTGCTAATTCCAGCAGTAAACACAGAAATTTTACAGTGACATGCTGAATGGGTTTTTCATCCCTGCATTTGTGCTAAGAGACTGAGTTGGACTCAGTTCAGGTAGCAGACCCGTTTTAGTGAAGCAATGCTTTGGGGCTTATATTAAAGGGCAAAATAAAACATAATGCTTCCCTATCTCCAGCTTCAGAAGCGACACTTGCTGTGTTTTTCAACCTCCTTTTGAGGTTTGTATTGGCAGAACATCAGTCACTTTATTTCTACAGCACCACTCTTCATAGCTCTAAAAGTGTTTCACAGAAGCCTGTAACATCCCAATTTTGAGCACCAGCAGACAAATTATGTGTAGAAAACATGCCTCTGTTCTTTGTTTCAAACCCTAGTTGATCTAGTTTATTTTAAAGAGGGGTGGCTTTATTTTTTATTTGTTTGTTTTTTTAATCATTCCTTGTAAGTTGCATGGTTCATTTACAATTTATGTCATGAAGCAGCAAATGATTACTACATACAAGTATGTGCTGTTTTGTTCTCTTGATGTCCCTAAGATAAACATGATAAACATGAATATTTTTACTATGTATTCATATTCTGAATCCAATGTTTAGGTATTGAAATCAAGAGCTGAACACACTGATTGTGAGATACAGCCTTCTATTGATTTTCCTTCGCACTGTTTTCTTAGTAACCTGCTTGCACAATGCTTTATTTAAATAAATAGTATAACCCATGGATTTAAGCACTATTCAGTATAAATTACCTCTAAATTCTAAAAAAAATCTCCTGCTGACTTTATTTTTTTTTCCCCAGAGATGATTTGTATCTCAATTGTGAAAATTCTATTGGAAGTCAGTGGTTTCGTATTCAAACCAAGGCACTCATCTTGGTGTATTTTTCTAACCTTGGGTCTGTCACAGTTTCCCATACAATTAGAAGAGAAATTATGTGTCCTAAAAATGTAGTTCAGAGGAACTAAGTGCCAGTGACTGTATAGAAAACTTATGCATGTCCGTAGGACGCTGAGAGAGGAAGAAATCTCCTTTCCAGTATAACTTAGGGATAAGAATACCTCTTGTAGAAATGGAGGAAAACATCCTAAAAAGACTCCATTGGACTGGGTTTGAGATGAGTTTGAGCTTCCACATCTCAAATAAGCTTAATTGCCTCTTGCCTGAACAGAAAATTATATATATATATTATATATATATAATGTTGGAATCAAGCACCAATGTAAAAGAGTGAATTAATCTTATGGAGATATCTCCCTGGACTTTAGAGTCTTTTTTTAGTTATGTTTACATGTATAATCTAGGAGAGAGTATCCCTTAGTAGTGAGCAATTTAATTCTGCTTGATTGTTCTGCCTCTGGTTTGCACATTTTATGTTACTTTACTACACAGTGACCCAGATTTAGCAGCAGTGATGGAACACACTCTGGCCTCTGGCTGCTCCATAACATGGTTAATAAAGCACACTTTTGAAAGTGAAATCTGTGGCCTCCATTACCCACATCTGCAGAGCTAAAAAGAGTTTTAGCATATCCTGGGACAATTTAGGATCTGTGGGCTTGTGCCACAGAGTCATAGCTGTGAACCAATGCCAAATATTATTCCCTGGCAGGAGAGCTATATGTGACAGACCATGGAGACTGGGGAGTCAAAGTCAGCACGGTGGGGTGGTAAATATATCTGATGTGACTGGCTAGAGCGTGATGCCTTAACCATTGGGCCAGCAACAATTTCTCATGCCTTTAATGCTGACAGTTGTGATAAACTATCAGGAGTTCATTTTTTTGGTGTGTATCTTGACTGTATTTCTTCTATCAATATGTTGCCAAACTGAATTATTTTAAAAGAAGTTTTCTGTTCTGTTCAACAAAGTAACTGAAAGAGAGAAGATCCATTGAAGGCAGAAAATAAGTGTAACATGTAAAGAGTAGTTTGTCACAGCATCTATATCTCTGTTTGCACTTCCACTATTCTTAACATGTGCACTTTGAAACATGAAACAAACCTTAAAGCCATTATTTTGCAGAGCCCTAAAGCTGATTAAATCAAATGCAGATGTGGAATTGGTGCAAAACAGATGCTGAAAAGCCATGTCAATATCCTAAAGGAATCCACCCCGTATCGGAAGGAAACTTAATTTCTACTATAAAGAATTTGATTATGTATTGTTATACCAAATGTGATTAATGTTTTGTGGTGATTAATCAACTGCAAAATATATAATTATGCCATCTGTATTTTTCCAGCTTCTTGTCACTTAAGAATTCCACTGGGGAGTGGGAGGTGAGATAATGAGCACTGGTGGCATTTAGACTGTTTAAAACTACACTCCAAAAGCCTGAGGAATCCACTAACAAAAAGAACTGGCATTTGTTCTAACAGCAAAAGCTCTAAGCATATTAAGTAAGAACCCAGAAGACCCATTGGCTTGATAGCTACTTATGTGGAAGACCCAGTTATGGAGTTCAAGCAGCCTGGGACCCATGAGGGCTTGCTCCAATTCAAAGGTAACCTATTAAGACCCCAGGAGAGTATTCTGAATTTGACTTTTGGACCACCTCCTGCTGTCTGATTTATGAAACAGACCTGACACTGATGCAAGGATCATCGACTGTCTTCTGATTGCATGTAAAGTGAGGTATATTTGCAGTGACAGTTGAGAGTGAAGAATAACTCCAACTACTTACATATATTTCATTTTTTTTCCCCCTAGGGAAAACAATTGTTTAGGTTCAGATTTGAGGTAAGACACTTGGCCCACAAAATCGTCCATCAAACTGAAGTGATGCCTTTTCAAAATGTCATGCAGAATTAAGGTAAAAATTAAAAGAGGAAAAAATAAAGATTCCTTAGAGAATTGGTCCCAACTACACTACAGATGAGTGATCTGTATCAGTCTTTTATCTATTCTCAAATTAAAACACATCATTTGGGAGATTCATCCTTCATCTCTTTGGTGTTTGCAGAGGGAAGAAAATGTAAAGACTGAATCCAGAATCTTAATAACTCCCACATGCTAGTAAGAAAAACATTTTGGTCACATTTTTTTTCTTCTTTGATTCACTTGTTTTCTTCCTTTTCTTTTTTTTTTTTGGAATAATATGACGTCTATGTAAAATATGGTCTAACAATGTTTCCCCTTTTTATCTATCTCATTTAACATTATTGAAAATTAAAACACTGGAACCTGCTGAAATTCAGCAGAACAAATGCAGGTCCTGCACCTGGAGAGGAACAACCTCAGGGAGAGCAAAGGCTGGGAGTGACCTATTGGAGAAGCTCTGAGGAGAAGGGCCTGGGGGTTCTGGTGGATGTCAGGCTATCCATGGCCAACAGTCTGTTCTTGTTGCCAATAAGGCCAATGGTATCCTGGGGTACATTGGAAAGAGCATTCCCAGCAAGTCATGGTGGGGATCCTGCCCCTCTGCTCAACCCAGCAAGGCACATCTGGAGTGCTGTGTCGAGGTCTGGGCTCCTCAGGAGCTGCTGGAATGAGTCCAGTGGAGAGCTACAAAATTGGTCAAGGGACTCTTTTGAGGATCATCTCTCTTATGAAGAAAATCTGAGGGAATTGAGTTTGTTCAGACTTGAGAAAAGACCACTGGCAGGGGACCTCTTCAATGTGTGTGAATATCTAAAAGAGAGAGGTCCAAAAGGGTGGGTGAGGCAATGTTCAGTGACACAAATCATTAGAAGAGGCAGGGGGAAGAAACTTGTTCACAGGAAGTTCCACCTGAATATGAGAGTTTCTTTACTGTAAAATGATGGTGCTGGGACAGTGCATCCAGAGATGTCATGGAGTCTCCCTCACCAGAGACATTCCAGAACCATCTGGACACAATTCTGTGCCAGGATTGAAGCAAGGATCTGGGATGAGATAATCCACTGTGGTCCTTTCCAACCTGACACGTTCTGTGGGTCTGTGATTTCCAAAGAAGGTAAAGATGAATGCAGGACCCATATGTGCTTTAATCATGATTGTGGTGTAACTTTGAATAAAAGATTCATAGAATCAGGTGGAAACTAAATGTTAAGAGCTTGGAATTGTGATCTAGTTAGTGCTCTTATTTTACAGTACTTGAGGCATAAGACATAAAACTTCACAAATACACTGGAGTTTACTTAAAAGTCTTAAAAAGTAGCAATATACTTTCCAATATACAGGCATTCACTGGCATTTTAGACACCCACCATAGCTGTTAAAGTTCAGCTACACCTCCAGAAGACCATAGACACCTCAGAAATACTGTGTTATATTTGCCAGTTCCTTTGTGGATAACTTGGATCTCAGGGATATGACACTGCATGCTTGTTTAGGTATCTTGCCCACCCTGTGTCTTTCAGTATATGGATCTCTGTATTTATCTGCCTTTGAATTCTCCCTGTGAAAAGACTTTTTGTCTTCCTTCTTGTGTTTTGTTTCCCCCTTGCCTTTTTAATTTGTAATGTATCTATACAAGACCCATTCTTCCTGATCTTTTAAGGGACTGGTCAGATTGGTTGCGGACACTTGTGGCCCCCCCAAATAAAAAAAAAAAAAAGCGATGTTATTAGAGTTATCTCTGGCAAAACTCATGAATCAGAGAGATCTACAGTCTGATAAAGGAAAAGAAAGACTCCTCTTACATGAACACATTCATTGGTAATAAGCAATAACAGGGGAAAAATAAACTACAATAAAAGTTTCATGACAGTTCGAGTTTGGGTGATATATACTTGGTTTTAAAGTTGTCTCAATGTGTCAGTGTTTCATTCATGGCTGGCAGATAGTGTGAATACAGCAGAAATAGTGTAATGGTCTGAAATATCAGTGCAATTATGTTTTAGGGTCAAGTACCTTTTTAACATCCTTCCTGGAAAAAAAGAAAAAGGAAGAAAAAAAATAAAGAAAAGAAAAACAAAGGAAAAAGGAATTAAGATGCCAAGAAACAAAAAATTGAGAAAGCCCACTTCAAAAATAGAAATTGGTAATGAAAAGACAAAAATATTTGGAATCATGGTATTCTAAATAATGTGAGATCACTAAGTAGTGGCAGTACCCCATTTGGGGTCTGCTCCTGTAATTTCCTCTATTCTATGTGTCCTTGCAATTGCAGAACATTTTGATCAACAGCAGAAGTAGCTGCTGTCACCATGTCACCATCATCACCTTTTGTTCCTTCCTGAATACTTACAACTTACTAGTTACAACTACCTCTCTCAAGTTGTTGATGCAGTTTGGATGAAACATATTAATTACAAGTGTGTGAATGAGTGAAGTATTAAAGAGTGCATGTTAATGATTAATGATTAGATTAAATAATGTGAATTAACATAAGAACAGTAAATCAACATTAGGAAAGTATTACTGGAGTCTCCCTTCATCATCAAAGAAAATAGACTCCAAAAAAGGATGATTCAGACTGGAGGTTTTTGCCTGAAATTTGCACTCTAATTTTCATGTTAATAAAAACAAAGAACAATTGCATTGATCCAGTGACGATGAGACTTTTAATTTACTGGTGGTGGCGAGAAGGAAACTTGGCTCCAGTATGGTCACCTTTTTCAGCCACTCTTTTAAAATGAAATGCTCTAATTCTAAAGAATGGACAAAGCTCTGAAAAGCAGGGAAACCATTTACTCTCTTCTCTGACTGGAAATGAAGGGGAAAAAAATGCCTGATGACCCAACAGGTCATTCCCTTCACGAATTTTTGTGATTTCCTGCCAATCCGTCTCTGTAAGTCTTGATTAAATATTCAGAAAAATCATTACTTATACATAAAGCTATTCATTTAGAGGTGCTTCAAATAAAGCAGACTACAAACACTTTGTTAGAGGAAGGCAGCATTCAAAAGATACCATATCTTTGAGTCCCAATTAGACCTGGTCATTAAGGAAATAAATTGCAATTAAGTTTACATCTACTGGATGGAACTCGTTGCCAGATAACAGGAACCTCTCAAATGTAGGGTTTGTTTTTTTCTATCATGATTATTATCACAGTATGAGATCATTATTTCAGATAGAATATAGCCAAATATTATTAAATTCTGAACAAAAGAAAAACAACAACAAAAAAATCAAAAAACAAAACAAAAAAATTAACAAAAAAAAAGTCAATTTACTAAAAATTATAAGCTCAAATTTACCATTATAAATGAAAACAAATATGAAAACTATTTGGTGCAAAAGGATTCTTTTTGTTTTAAATGGATACATATACAGTATATTACTGAGAGTCTCCCTGGGCTTATTACCCACTGCTGATACTCCAGCCTGGCAGTGATGAGATTGAAAAGAGGAGTGTCAGGGCAAAAAAAAAGGGGGTTTTAGGATAGTGGGTCAAGTGGTTGATTGGGCAGGGGCACAGGTAGTGTTCTGCTCAGTCCCTTTGGTGGCTGAGGAAAACAATGAAAAGAATAGGAGGGTTCACATTATCAGCTCAAGGTTGGTGTCATCAGCAGAATTTTGGGTTCTTTGATCATGGGGCTACTTTTTCAGCACCTGGCCTGCTGGAACTGGATGGGCTGTATCTCTCTGTTAAGGGCAGAAGTATTTTAGCTCATGAACTAATAGAACTTATTAAGAGGGCTTTAAACTAGGTTTGAAGGGGGCAGGAGATGCAGCTGGGCTATCTGCAAGCAGGCCCAAGAGTGGAAAACCTGAGTTAGGAGTGAAATCAGTAGCCCAGCTGAGGTGCATGTACACCAATGCACACAGCATGGGTAACAAACAGGAGGAGCTGGAGGCTGTGGTGCAACAGCAGAGCTCTGATGTAGTCACCATCACAGAAACCTGGTGGAAACATAGCTGGAGCTCTGCACTGGATGGCTACAAGCTCTTCAGAAGAGACAGGAAATGGGGAAGAGGTGGAGGGATGACCCTTTATGTTAAGGAGGCTTTTGATGCCATAGCTGTTGAAAATAATGATGATGAAGTTGAATGCCTAGGGGTAAAAATTAAGAATTAAGCCAACAAAGCTGACAAGCTACTGGGAGTCTGTCATCATCCACACAACCAGGGAGAAGAGGTAGACAACTTACTCTATAAGCGGCTGGAGATTGTTTCAGGATCAGCAGCCCTTGTTCTTGTAGGTGATTTTAACACACCAGATATCTGCTGGGAACTTAATACAGCAGAAAAGAGGCAGTCCAGGAAGTTTTTAGAGTGCATTGAGGACAACTTTTTTGTCACAGCTGGAGGTCACTTGGGGAAGAGTGATCATGAAATTGTAGAGTTCTCAATATTTGGTGAACTCAAGAGGAACATCAATGAGACTTTTACATTAGACTTTCGCAGGGCAGATTTTGGCCTATTTAGAAAACTTATTCAGAGAGCTCCTTGGGAAGCAGCCCTTAAAAACAAAGGAGCTCAGGAAAGGTGGGCGTGATTCAAAACAGAGCGCTTGAGGGCACAGGAACAGACTGTCCCTGTGTGCTGAAAGATGAGTCAATGAGACAAACATCCAGCCTGGATGCGAAATGAGTTTTGATGGAACTTAGGAATAAAGAGGATGTATCATCTTTGGAAGGAGGGTCACGTCTCTCAGGTAGTATTTAAAGGGATTTCTAGGACATATAGGAAGAAAATTGGGGAGGCCAAAGCTCAGTTCAAACTTAATTTGGCAATTTCTGTAAAGGATATTAAAAACTGTTTTTACAAATATACTAGCGGCAAAAGGAAGGATTAGACCAAACTTTGCTCCCTATAAGATATAGGAGGGAGCTTAATAATTACAGATGAAGAGAAAGCAGAGGTGCTTAACACCCTCTTTGCCTCAGTTTTTAGTGGAAAGATGGCTTGTCCTCAGGTCAGCTGTCCTCTTGGGTTGGTAGATGGTGTCAGGGAGCAGAATGGTCCCTCTTTTATCCAGGAGGAGGCAGTCAGAAAACTGCTGAGACACTTGGATGTTCATAAATCTATGGGAGCAGATGGGATCCGTCCCAGGGTGATGAGGGAGCTGGCAGATGAACTTGAGAAGCTTCTCTCCATCATTTACCAGTCCTGGCTCACTGGTGAGGTTCCACATGACTGGAAACTGGACAAAGTGACTCCCATTCACAAAAAGGGTAGGAAGGAAGATCCTGGTAATTATAGACCAGTCAGCCTGACCTCAGTACCTAGTAGGGTTATAGAGCAGTTTGTACTGAGTGTCATCACACAGAACTTACAGGATGGCCAGGGAGGGTATCTGGTGGTGTTTAGGGTGGGTTTAGGAGGGGTAGATCATGTTTAACTAACCTGATCTCCTTTTATGACCAGGTGACCTGCCTGGTGGATGCAGGAAAGGCTGTGGATGTGTCTATCTGGACTTCAGCAAGGCCTTTGGCACTGTCTCCCACAGCATTCCCTGGAAAAGCTGCAGCCCTTGGCTTGGACAGGAGCACTCTGGGTTAGGAAATGGCTGGAGGCCAGGCCCAGAGAGTGGTGGAGAATGGTTCTGCATCCAGCTGGGGGCCTGTGACCAGTGGTGTCCCTCAGGGGTCTGTGCTGGGGCCAGTCCTGTTCAGTATTGGATCAGGAATAGTGTGGCCAGCAGGAGCAGGGAGGTCATTCTTCCCCTGCACTCGGAACTGGTGAGGCCACACCTGGAGTGCTGTGTCCAGTCCTGGCCCCTCAGTTTGGGAAGGACCTTGCGACTCTTGAGAGATTCCAGAGGAGGCAACGAGGCTGGTGAGGGGCTGGGAACACAAACCCTGTGAGGAACTGAGGGAGCTGGGGATGTTTAGCCTGGAGAAAAGGAGATTCAGAGGTGACCTCATCACTCTCTACAGCCTCCTGAAAGGAGATTGCAGTGAGGTGGGGTTGGTCTCTTTCTCCAGGCAAGAACTGACAGAATGAGAGGACACAGTCTCAAGCTGCATCAGGGGAAATACAGGTTGGATACTAGGAAAAAGCTTTTTAGGAAAGGGTGATAAAGCAGTGGAATGGTCTGCCGAGGGAGGTGGTGGAGTCACCACCCTTGGATCTGTTTAAAAAAAGACTGGGTGTGGCACTCAGTGCCATGGTTTAGTTGTGGAGTTAGGGCTGGGTTGGACTTGGTGATCTTGGAGGTATTTTCCAACCTTAAAGGTCTAAGATTTCACCTCATTCTGACTCAAATATTATCTAATGATGATGAGCTAATGATCCACTGTGAGTTTTCTTTATCTTCTTCAGTGACAATTTCAAATTATTTCTTCAATCCTCAATTGCATATGGTCTAGCTCCGTATAGGAGATACATACGAGCTCTGAAACTCTCATTTCAGCGTAAAATTACAGTCCTTGTTCTTATGCTTACAACTCTCATGACTCTGATTTCTGCTACATCCAGCTCTTGCCCTATTCACAAACTCACAGCTTTTAACATAAGAAACTGCTGCTTTAATTGAATCAATTTTCTAAATTACACAATTGCCAGCACTGGAGGCATTTCAAGATCAAGAACACCATTTCTATGTAGTTAACTTTTCAGTCCCTTTGTTTTCTTCCACCATTATTCCAATGTTCCTTTTTCCTCTCAGCCTGCATGTATAGTTGAAAGTTATAGAAACCAGAAACTGGCCTAATTGTCTCATCCCTTTGAAATCTAATTGTTTTTCTTTCAAGGATCCCACCCTGAGCTTGAATATGACAGGCTTTTTTTTTGCTTTTTTTTTTTTTTTTGTCTAGAATTCTGCCTCCTGCATTTACTGAGTAGTTCCCACCAGGTGTTTTTTAACAGAAAACTCAATAGACTGTGAATTAGTTTGGGATTTTCTGTGAACTGTAATGAGACATGAACAAGGATATTCTTAAACTGTCATTTTCTCAAGATCTTCTAATAGATTCTGATAAAACAATGAGAGCAAGTAAAATTTTGAAGGACATAGCGACTGTAATGACATATGACATAGTTTGTGAGAAAACTACCCACTGATTATGTCATTACAGGAATGATGACGCTCTTTGCACATACTGGGTTCAAATTAGATTCATAAACAATCTCCTTCCTAAAGAAAAAGGACAAGTGAACTGATTGTCCCTGGCTTGCAGCAGTGCAAATAAGGGTTCTATCCAATCCATGAGTGAATGAGTGATCTGCTGTGAGTGTGAATACATTTCCAGGCGGTAAATTTGACAGAATTCCATCATGGAAGATGCTTTAGTCATAGGTTGCAGAACTACACCCTAAACTGGCATTTGAGTCTCATTGTATTTATTTTTATTTTTATTTTTATTTTTATTTTTATTTTTATTTTTATTTTTATTTTTATTTTTATTTTTATTTTTATTTTTATTTTTATTTTTNATTTTTATTTTTATTTTTATTTTTATTTTTATTTTTATTTTTATTTTTATTTTTATTTTTATTTTTATTTTTATTTTTATTTTTATTTTTATTTTATTTTATTAAGTTTGTTTTGTTGGGTTTTTTTCGTTTATGTGTGTTTTATGGGTGTTCCTATCATATAACTTCAGTATATAATATATATAGTGTATATGTAAGGCTAAGAATTGAGAAGTAAAATTGTGAGTTAAGTCTTTGGGGGAAAGGTACCTTTGTGTAAAAACCAAGATATTTTAGAAAACTCATTAATAAATAATACCTTCCTTCTAGCAATTCTTTCACTAGTAGGGTATAAAATATGTCTTTTGTTAAAGCTTAAAAAATATCAATGCTTTGAAAACAAAATTTTAGTGTCACCTCTTATAATTTATCTTAAAAATCAAAACAGTAGACAATACACATCTCTGGATAAAAGAGCAGGTCAACAACTCTTTAGACAAAGAACACCTTCCTTCCTTTTTTAAAATATTTGTTTAGGGAAGGGAGAAGTTAAATTATAAAACCCCTTGAAAACTAGTTCTTCAGTTATCCACTCAGCATCAATACCAACAATTAAGTTTTCCTTCAGTTACACACAGTACTAATGTATTCCTCAGTTGTTATCCCAAATTTCTCTGAAAGAATAATTACGTTCTGCTCTCTTTATTTCTCCTTTCTCTTCTTTTTTCCTCTTCCCTCCACCATCTAAAGCAGTGATAGTTCTTCCTGTGTGGATGCTGTCAAAGGATGATTTTTATATTTCTGATGTGCTGAGCATTTTACAGCCCTGCCAACCAGTTGTCATTTGCTCATGTCCTTCTTTCACTGACAGAATGGGCTGTGAATGAACCAGCTGTGGGAGATGGAAATACAAACATTCTTTGTAAGTATTCATTCAGGTACACACTACACACTTTTTTGCACAGTATAGATAAATCCTTCCGTCTGTTCACAAAACAAAGTTCATAAGTTTCTTCTAAGAACAAGATAAAACAAATAATTGTGTGAAAATATATACATACTCTTTGGGTACCTGAAATTAATCCTCAATTATTTGGATGTAGCTTGTCCTAGCTATGAAGTAACTGTGCCCTTGAGGCAAAGACTCAGGGAAATGATGTAAGACAAAGAAACCTTGGTGTCAGTCATGCTTGACTCATCTACATACCCTAATGACTCTTTTATAATCACAGTCTTTATTTATTTAGCTTTTATTTGGCTGGCAGTTTTGATTTTAAGGGATATCCTGGCAACTGTGTAGTCAGTGTTAATAGAAGTCTGATTGTGATGTCACAGAATATTTGATTTCCCCCCTGTTTGTCATCCAAGAAGCAAAACCAATAATAAGCAGTCTAAGAGAACAATTAGTGTTGATATTAAATTAATAAGAAACATAATATTTGTATAAAAAATGTTGATAATAATGTATAAGTTTTTTATGGACTGCAGAGTATTTAAATAAACTATTTAGCCAGTAACCCTTAGTGTGATGGATTTAAAGTTTCTTTTAATAATTTTTAAATATTATTGTTATGACCTGCTTATTTTGATGTTTAGTTTGTTTATATGTATGAAGCAAACTAATTTAATAACTAGACTTTCAGGAAATCATTTGGAAAAATGAAGAAGGACTTTCTGATACATACATCTTAGTATACTCTTTATAATATGGAGAGGCCTTTTACAAAAATGTCCTTTATAAGATCTTCCCCATGTTGGTCCAGGTATTTTTGTAGATTATACTGGGTTCCAGAGGAGCTGAAAATAACTGCTGGGTAGAGTGGGTAGGGAATGCAGAGTCAAGTCAGTGTTAAATTAAAAATTGGAGATGCATTGTGAGACTTAGACCTCAACACTCAGCTGTTAAGAGTGTGGGATCCATGAGGTTTTTTCAATTGCATATGGAATAGTGGGGCAAACAGAAACAAGGTTTTGCTGTGTTTGGAGTACACCAGGTACAAGTAACTCCTGGCCTGGTGGTCATATTCTACTACTTTGTGCAGCACCAGGTATTGAATGCTTTAGGGAAACAGTTTATATTTCCAATGGTGGAACCTTCCGTAAATCAGGCCACCCATCCTCAAACTGGAATTATTTTGGGTCCAGCTACCTAAGCTGCTGAGAGTCTCCCATCAATCTGCCCTGTCTTTGAGTGATAAGGCTAATAAGGCACATTTTTGTTCGCAGCGTTAAATGCTTGAAAGGTTTCCATATTAGGCATTTATCCTACTTTAAAGTTATTTACTAATTACCTCAGGATGCTTCAGTGCACTCTATGACACCTAGACCTTAAGTAAGATCTAGGGCCTGGATTCATTCAGATAAATCAGTAAATTATGGAAGATAAGCAACTTCTTATAGACAAAATCTAAACTGAAAGTGAGAGCTGCAAAGTATTGGTATGCAGCAAGGGAGCTAGGAAATAACAATCCCATAAAGACCCATCCTCACTACTCCATGACAATAGCATCTTGTAATTCATCTCCTCTCAGAACCATATGCACACTATAAGAATCAAAGGGAAAGTCCCCAAAAAAGGATTAAAAGTACAACTATCTCAGTAATTGTGACATTGAGTAAGAAATCTGTAGAAATCCAAATCTGTTTGAATATAAATTCATGAGCCCATGAAGGGGAAACTTTTGAATAAATTAGTCACGGTGTATAGTTTACCCAATTTTATTATAATCTGGAAGAGAGAAGCTCAGTGTGATATCTTTTTTTACCTGATTTTTAATGTCCTGAAGCATTTTTCATGTTATTTCCTTTGTAATCACCAGCTTTTTTACAGGCAAACAATCTCCCTGTTTGAAAAAAAAATGCAATAAAGCAATGTGCTGCAGCCATATCCTGTCAGTTTAGTCTCTGCAGCTTCAATGCCCTGTAAATACCTTAGGCAAACCATAGATCTGCTTCAGCAAGGGCATGGAAATTCAGTCTGAATATGGTTTAAATCGATCCCCAAAATTTAGTACATATTCATAAGCAAAGCTGTTCTTCAGGATTGTTCACTATTCTGATTTTGACAGGGTCATCTCTAAAAACGAAGATATTCCTCAGTTGGTTCATTGTATATTTCTGTGCAGATAGACAGACAGACAAAATCAACTATTTCAGGAGAAACTAAACTGAATTAGTATCAGTCATCTGGTAATTTTTTATTTTTTTTCAAAAAAAGTGAAGAGATTTCAATATCAGGAAAAGCTGTTTGCATCAAGTCTCACAGTGGTTTATATTAAAACCAGGAGCATTGCAGAAGTTATTTAACCTGAATCCAGTGGCCACAAAGTATGACTCTTTCCTCAAAAAAAAAAAAAAGTTTAATATCTTATATTTCCTGACCTACAAATTATAAACAACTGGCAAAGGCTTGTGAGTCCATGTTATTGTTTTTTGAATAGGGCAAAACTCTGTCACATCAGAATTCATCATTTATGCTTCAGGTTGAAAGGGGAAGTAAAAACAAAACAAAACAAAACAACCTAGAAACATGAAAATAGTAGATCAAAGGACCAGCTGTGAAAGAGAGAAAATATTCCTTTCAAGTGCGTTGCACTTTTTCTCTTGGTAATGGAATCTCATCACAAATCTTAAGGAAAGCAACCGCTGTATGAATATAGCATTTTATTATTTTTTTTTTGCTTAACAAATAAATATATATATTTATGTAAAATTTAATATATATAACAAGTATATGTATAGGCTCATTGTTCATTAGAAATACCTGATTCTCCTGAAAAAGCTAAAAGAAGGGAAAAAGCTGTAAAGTTAGACATGTTGGAAAACATCCATTTCTTGAATGAATAGTGAAGTGTCCCATGGTTGCAGTCCCTTAGGTTGTTCTTTCCCTGGCATGGACTGCCTGTGGGCTGCAGCCCCTGTTCTGGTGTGGTTCTGTGAATTAAGGGATGGACAGTATTTTAACAGAGAGCTTAGCTTGGGAGGAGAGATAAAAAAGGCAATTGTTAGATTTGAAATGCTGCTTATAGGAGATTGGCTCTGTAATTAAGCTAAATTCTTGTGAGCACAAGGAATGGGTGAAAAGCTGCACTCACAGAAGACACAAGGTAAAGAAACACAAGAATCCAGGTCTTGCTCACAGACTCCAGAAGTGAAGACAACACTGTCTAGTAACTTCAGCCTCTCTTCCTTCCTACCAGAAATGATGCCTGTGTCTTTAAAGTTAAATCAAAAAGTGACAGTGGATGTCTGCAAGTGATAGTAATTGTACAAGGTAATATTACTTGTATTCTTAGGATAAGAGTCGGAAAAAACACAGTTTTCTACAGTCATTGGTTTTGTTGGAATAAAAATTGCTCAGTCAAAATTTTATTTTTATGGTCCATGAGCTGTAAAGACCATTTAAGGTCAGCTCTTCATACTGTATTAGGTAAACATTTAAGAGGTAAATACTTTTATCCAAGTTTGCTGCAAGCAAAGAAATAGACCATGAAAACTCAGGAGAATGGACTAGATGTTTTCAAGCTATTATTTTTACTGAGCTAAATCTTCAGTACTAGAGGTGTTCAGAGCCTCATATTTAATGTGCAAGCTTCAAAACATCACCAAAAGAAAATTGCATTGACACAGCTGTAAAAGAAAAGTGTTGTATAGTCTATGGATTGCATGTTCTGTCATTGTGGTACCGGAACCATTTCTGTTCTCACTAGTATTCATGTCAGGAAGAATTGGGAACCATAGTGGCTGAGGTCTAACCACAGCTCTAGCTCTGTTTTCCCATTCACTGTACCCAATTCTATAGGCTAAAACTTCTGTGTTCCAGTGTTTTCACTAAGGACAGTCCAATCATAATGAATATTTTATATGTTTGTCTGAATGTGAAGAGACAGTCCCAAACACATTAGCCACAGGGTCTAAGGACTGTGTGCTTATGACTGTTGATTATTGCAGTGGAAAGAAGTGATGTGAACTTGTGGGATGCCCAAACACTTGTATGTGGAGTAAAATATTAGGAATAGACAATGGGAAACACTTACTGTTATGTATGAAAATTTAAGCACTTCTACCCATGCAGGAACTAGAAGTTACCTGAGCAATTCCTCAAATTTAAACTATACAAGAGAGTAGGATTTTTGAAGTGAAGATTTGTTGTTAAAAAACTGAAGTTTTCATCTTACACCACCAAGAAAACTTCTTGTGAAACCCTATCTCATTGTCCAGCAAGGAAACAGGAAATATGGCACGGACGAGGAGCAAGATGGAGTTTGGGGATGGTGAGAAATGGTTATTATGATATTATTATAAATAATATCATATAAATAATAAATATAAAATATATTATGCTGAAAAGAGTGCTCGTGCCTTAAATTCTTCTGATACTAAAGGAACTTCATGAGACAGACACTGGAAACACCCTTGTCCAGAACACATGAACACATTTCTTCTGCTTATATTTAGACATCCAGAGGGAAATACTTGACTAGCTGCTCCTGGTACATATTTCCCTCTCCTAACTGTCTGGCCAAAGTGTTTGAAACCACATGCCACTCACCTGGATTCATGACTTGTTTTCTTTTCTGAAGAGCAACTTATTCTCAGACCTAAGGGTGTTGCATCACCCCCCTGTCTCTTCAGTCCTTGGAGTTTGTTAGTAGGAAACTTGCAGGGGAAGTAGGAGATGAAGTTTTGAATTCTTTGAAACAAAAAGGGAGATGAAGCCAAAGCTCTTGCTTTTGTTTTGGCAAGTACCTCTTACTCAGGGCTCTTTCTAAAAGCGATATGATTCCACTCTCAGTGCTGCATTTTGCTGTTAAAGAAGACACCCGTGGCTGACATGCAGAAATTAACAGAGGTAGGTAGGCCCACAGCTCTTGGAGTTACTAAAAGTTGAGGTAGTCCTACAAGCATATTTCCAGGGTGAATTACGGGGCATATTCAGGATCAGGCCTCTTGGTAGGCTGCTGGTACTTAAGAGAAATACTGTTATTCTGAATCCATATTCTGAGAGTAGTTTTAGACAAATTAATTATACCCATTCCTGCTTTTTCTCTCACAATAGCCTGTCCTCTTAACACCTGAATGCCCCTAACTGTAAAGCAAGAATGTATTGTTCCCATCAGGCTCACAGGACTGTGGGGCTGCTTGATAATTAACTGGAAGAATATGAAAATTCTCACACTTTTTTTCATGCAAAATGTCTCCATTTTAGCTTCCACTGCCATTATGCTTTAGTTACTTCCATGGCCTTTTGATGCAAATATGATAAAGCAGCAACCAGAAAGTGTGATTCATGGGATGGATGAGAAAATGGACATTAAAAGACTGAAAATTTAACTTTTAATGTTTAAATTATTTGTGATGGAGACCTCAGCTGTGCTGTAATAACTATTTTTCCCAATTAATTTCCTGAATTTTTTTTTGTGTGCTTTAAAAATGCATGCTCAAATTTTGTTTGTTTTTTTTTCTTTCTGAAGTCCTGTTGTGTTTTCTACATTGTGAACTGCAGAAGTGTTGCTGCAGTA
The DNA here is from genome assembly GCF_001522545.3 of Parus major. Taxonomy (NCBI): domain Eukaryota; kingdom Metazoa; phylum Chordata; class Aves; order Passeriformes; family Paridae; genus Parus; species Parus major. The sequence continues at coordinate 4,762,025 of NC_031799.1, read as the reverse complement.
AATTCCTTTTGTTTTGCCTTGTACAAATCATAAAAGAGTATATTATCTTCATTTTTCTTCTTTCTGCTTAAATATGTACAAGATTTTTTCAAAGGATGAATAGGGAGTGTAAATATATATAATGATGTTTTGTTTTACTGATGAGCAATTGTCATGGCCTTACAGCAGACAGAGTTGAGAAGTGAGAAAGCTGATAAACAAACAGACAATACAAGCAATATTTAAACCACAGGATCTTGATTCTCAGTTCCTTCTTTCTTGCACTATACACAGTAATGGACTCTGAAGGGGTCAAGGACCTTATTATCTCCAAAAATGTTTGATGTTACTGTCTGAACTACTTGTTGGAAATAAAAAGGGGTTTTATAGAAGAATGTGCACACTATTTTCATGGATTTTATGGACTTCATAAACCCAGGAAATAAACACCTTCATAGTTCAATATGGTCTTCAGATCATCTCTGAGACCCCTTTGCACTGTCTTACTCCACCTGGTATTTTTAATGGATTCCTCAGTACCAGGGCTGAAAGTTTTTCTTTTAGTCTCCATAAAATATCCCAAGAGTCTAGAGTAGTTAGGGAAAAAGAAATAGGAAAAATTCCTGTAGGGACTTTCATGCTTGACTTATAAAAACTGTAGATTAAAATAACCAAATCAACAAAATAGGGGCAGTGGGAAAGCTGGGTAAGCCTCTGAAAACATACAAAATGTTGTAAATTATGTGATGTGAGAGCAGTTACTCACAGGTCACAAAAAAAAAAAAAATAACGTGATAGAATGAGATTAAGAAACATAACATTTCCACTTGATAAAGTCTGTTTATCCTGTGCAGAAATCTTCTAGTGAAAGGAGCTATTCTGTCTCATTTATAGATGGGCTAAACTACATTAATAAACAAGCTGTAAATCTCTTAATTTCCTGAGTTAGAAAGAGAATTGGCAAGATCTCCTAGTGGAACAGGTATTTTACCTCTCTAGTGTCTATGATTCTATCACACACGGTTCCTTTCAATTATCAAAGCATCACGTGCTCATTTCAGCAACATGACTCCCATTAATGTCAAAGGGAGACTCGAGATTAAAAACCCCAGGTGTCACTTTAAAAATGCAGGAATTAAAATGATGTATCATTTCTCCACTAGAAAAACCAATTCCCCAAATATGAGACCCCCTTGCATTTTATTTCTACAGGACTACCCTTGCTTATCCTCAGCACCCAAAAATAAATACCAAGTCCAGATCTCAATTAACCAAGAGCTTCTGAAGGTGAAAAAGAGAAAAGCAGAGACTTTTTTAGCCATTAAAGAAATTAAAGACTTTGCTTTTCCAGAGAGAGTGTGATTTAAGGGCTAATCAGCACCATGGTCCTACACATTATCTAAGAAATTGAAAATTACTGGCTACTAAACCCAGCTCTCAGAAACTCCAGGGGGATTCTCTGCAAGGCCTCTGATAACTTTTGAGTCTAGGCTTGAATGTTGTTCTCATCTTAATTAGAAATTCATCGTGTGTGTGTTTGTATATGTGTTTCCATTTATATATATGTTTATTGCTGTATGTGCACATACTTGCCCACATATTTTGTCTCCATATGGATGCATGCACATTACAGAATATATAACTCTTCACTCTAATTGCCTGCTTTTTTCCCCTGTCATGTTTAGCAGATTATGCTCTCTACGCTCTATTTTCCTTTCCCTGTATTGGCAAAGACTTACAAATGCCCTATTTGCTTTCTTTTATGTCATTACATTATTCAGTGGTTTTCCGTACACATACACTCAGAAACATCAGCAAATAACTTACTTTCAAAGAGCCTTAAGAAAAGCAAATGTGTTTGTTAAAGAAAGGAGTTTAAGGCTGACTCAAAACATAAGCAAAGTAGTTGCTCAGGGCAAAAGATTACCAAAGATACTGAAATTTCTGCAGTCCCACGGTTTTGCTAACGCCAGAAGTCACCAGAATCTTCACACCTACAGCTGTCAACAAAGAAAGTTATAGAAGTAGGAGGAGTATTTCACAAACAAGGCCGGGCCAGGGTTGGTCATCACCTTTTTGCTGCCTGAATAAGTGCCTGGAAATACCCCATTCTCTCCTGTGAATACCAGGACAAAAGTGAGGTGTATTTTTCTTCCTCAAATAGATCAATAACAACAGGAATCCTAGTAGAAAGGTGGGGATGCTGCTGAGTGGGATGGGGATCTTTAGAAGAGAACTTGAGATACTGAACAGCTTCCTTGCACTCATCTTCGCTGTCCGGGTAGCTCTCATGGAACTGTGGTGGTCAAACACTGGAAAATGTTTACAAAGGTCTTGTGGGATCTTTCTTCTTTAATGATATTCAAAGTTTGTGCAAATAGGGTCCTGCACAGCTTATCCTAACCCTTCTCTAAGTGAGAGGAAAGATGATTTCCAGCAATCTCTACAGGCTGAAGTACTCCATGATGCTTTGATTTGTTAGAAATGGGAGAAAATAAATGTTTATAGATCTGCAAGCAGATGGAGCTGAAAATAAACAGAGAAATTGTCAGCTTAAATGTGCCCAGCACTGTTTTCTGGTACTGAGGCCAACTGGCACAGAAAAGGCTATGTCCATATTATTAAATGCTTTTCACCTTCAAAAGAAGGTGGATGTGTGTAAACTGGTCCCTGGCTTGTGCTAAACACCAAACAGATCTGAAAATTGGGATATCTCAAGTCAGATGGTTCAAAAGGGTTTTGGGGACCACAGTTACAATTAAGCTTCACAACCAACTGACTTCTGGAATTCAGAAATATTCTCCATAACCATTCAATTTATTAGAACTACTGTAGCCATGACACCAGAGGTTTTTTTTCTTCCCACAGTAAACATGCAGAAATATTTGTATTCCTGAGAACTATCACAGGTAAAGTATCTGGAATGTTCATCTTTCTAGCATTATTTTTGTTAATTTGTCTGTTTTTATTTTTATGTTTCTTTTGTTTTTAAAAAAAAGCTTGCCTAGAAAGTGTTAAGATCCTTTTATTTATTTTTCACACTGAAAATTATGACACACGACTGTCTGACCATCCCTGTGTGTGGTGCTCTTAAAGACATAGGTAAGTTCATGTTTCTAGATAAACTTGTTGTGGTTTATTTGTGAAAATTCTTGATGAGAGGAGGGTGATTCTGGAGTAAAAGAAACTCTGAGGGATGAAAGAGAAGGATGAGATTTTGAGACTAGGCAAAAAACTATATTTTTTGCAAATATTTCATATTGAGAAGTGCACTTAAAAACAGTCATAGTGTTTGGGGTTTTTTTCTTCACAAACTTAAAGGGTACTTTGATAGTTCCTTGAAACACTTTACCTCATTATTAGTTTTGGACTAATTTTCACTTTGTTTTTTGATTTTGTTTGTTTGGATATTTTTTTCTTTCAAATGAATATTTTTGGGGGTTCTGGGGTGGTTTCATTTGGTTGGTTTGTTTGTTTGTTTTCAGCTCACCAAATCTCAAACAGAAATATATTTATGTCTGATTAATGTATTATTGGCTTTTTCATTTTTACTTTGCCTTTCAATGTAACCTTGAAGATCAGATTTAAAGAGAGGAAAATTTGAGCAACTGGTGGGAAATAAGTGGAAAATTATGAAAAATTTAATTTTTTTTCAAATTCAACTTTAGTTCTTACTCTTCCTTCTGGTACAGTGTTATTTTATTCATCTCTTACTTAAAAAAACCCCAGCATTTACAAGCACAGTGTTCATAAGAAAATTAACACAATCAGCTTTTTGATATAAGGCAGGGATGTACAAAGAATTTCTAGCTATATGTATGGTTTTATTTTAATTAAAGTCAGTGATGGAAAAAAAGTGTTTCACTGACAGTTCAGATCACGAATGATTTGTTTCATCCACAAGATGTTTCTTTCCCATCTTCTACTTCAGCAATTTACTTCAGTGAGATAAAAATAATTTCAGACTACTCAACACTTCTCCAGAGGAACTTACCTGGACTTATCTGGCCTGGACTGAAGTCCACTGAAGAGCTTTTTTGTCTGCCAAAAAGACATCATTGATATTGATCTGTGCTGGATTTCAACAAGTGACCTCAGGGTGACTGTCTGTGCAAGCTCTCACTCGAGAGAGCCTTGCTTTCAATAAGGGTTTTTTTCATGTTTATATTAAAGCAGGTTACCTCATGAATAAGCAGAGCATGAAATAAAGAATAACTGTAAGGAAAAAGAAAACAGGAAAAAAAACCCAAACAACAACAAGAACAACAACAACAACAACAACAAGATTTTGTTGGTTGTTTTTTCTTTTTTTTCAAGGACATACCCACTTTCACTTAAATTACACTTGTATAAGGGGGGTATTGCTCCAAAAGATCCAACAGAATTTCTTTTGATCCACATCCCCTGTAACAGTTTCCCTTGTGGATTGATAAATAAACAGAAATTGACTTGAAAATCTTCGTGCTTAGGTGCTGCCTTTCTCAATGATGACCCACAGATGCCAAAACATATAGAATAATAAACATAAAAGGCATTTGCTAAGTAGACTACACACACACACCACAGCTGAATCAATTCACTGATCCACAGGGCACAGATTCAGTCAGAAAAATAAAAGAAAATAAGGGAAGAAATTCCATACATCATAACGCCAAGGCTGTTAATGTGGGGAAGCAATAAGTTCACTCCTTGGTATTCTTCATTTGGAGACAAGAAACGTTTATTTTTTCCAAAAAGACAGAGCTGAGAAAGACACATTCATTACACCATCGAAGGAAAAATAATTCAACAGAAAATATAGGTAGAATAGCTGAAGAGCAAAGAAAGTACATTCTTAATATATATTTTTTCTCCTAATGAGCAGATTGTTTCTTTTTATCCTTTTCTTAAAGGCATAAAAGGAACAATACAAATCCCTACAACCAAAAAATCAGAACCAGACAAACTGAGAAATTAAAATTTCACACAAAATATTTTTCTGTATCAGACTTTGACAACATTATACAGACTCTAGACATCCAACCTGGGATAAGTTCATAACCTCCCCCTCAGAAATCTGAACAGCCACTAAAATAAGTGAACATTTAAGTGCCATAACAATGACTTTATGAAAGGAATTGCACAGGTACAAACAGTCATAACCCCATCTCATTGGGAATGACAGTTTCTATCTTTCAGAAATAGAAGATGTAATGCTAAGGTAACACCTGGGTATTCCAACCAACAGAAATAACATTGGAAAGAAAATGAGCCTTGAGAATAGGTGGTAAGTTATCCATGTTCTGACACTTAGAGTCCTCAAGCATAAAGCATGCATTTCCTTCACCTGCTCTGCTTTAGAAAGGCAAAAGGAGATGATTGTCCAGCCTTTCCTCTTCTCCTGTCCATCCACAATCTGCACCAGATATGTGATGGCTGAATTTACACGTTGGGTTTCTTTGTGGAATTTTACATTGCTGTGCAAAAAAACTGTTGTTTTACCTCTAAGATAACGCAACATCTTTAAGATAAAGAAAGATTGCACATAAAAGCCTGCAGTTCCTTCAAGGAACTTTAGTAAATGTTCGATATTGTGTATATGTACAATGTTGGATAAATCATATCATGCTGAACACAAAAGGTTTATTTGGTGTCTTTTTATATAAAGCACCCACCTGGACTAAATCTAGTCTCCTGGTTTTTCAACAAATATGACAAACTGATGTTCTGGATGGTAAAGAAAAGGTACTTTTAGTAGAAGTTATCAAGCCTGATAACAATCAAGAAGGCACTCTGCAGTACTGAACACATCTCTTGATTATTCCAGGTCTTGGAGAAAGAAACAACACTCTGGATGAAAACATCAAATATACAGGCTTCAGAAGATCAGGGAAGGAAGCATCTGCCTTAAGAAAGTAAAATTTTGTTCCAGGTTTTAGTTTCTTGATGGATGCTAAATAAATGTTCTTAAAATTCTTGCCTGTAAAAAATAGAATGAAAGAATGAATGAAATATATTAAATTAACTCCACAGGGTGGGAAAAAAGAGTCCTCTGAAGGAAAAAAATGTTATGATAAACAGTCCATCATTCCTGCATCAAAATTAATAAACCCAAGTTTAATGTCAAGGGTTTGGTCCTAATTTCTATAACTAGTCACAGAATTGGTCTGAACTAGTACAGAAACTATCTTCAGCTCTGTACATGTAGCATAATAAAATCTGGGGAGATGGAGACATCCTGGTTAGACAAGAGTTTGGGACAAAGTGCCTTGATAGCTGCCAAGGGAATCTGAAAAGAACATGAAATGTCCTTCTTTTGGGTGACAAAAAGAAAGTGTCTTCTAAGTTCAGCATTTTACCCTGTCCTACTGAAAGATACAAAACCAGACACTAACACAGGTCCCACGTTTTGTTCTACCAACACAAAGAGTGCACCTGTTTGTTTTTTTTATTGTTTTTTGTGTTTGTTTTTGTCTGGGTGCCTCTGCCTACACAGAAATTTGTGCAAGATTACCACAGACTGTCTGCTTAGGCATTGGGAAACAGACACAAAAGGGCAGGCATGCAGCTAAGCATTCCATTTCCATCACTCCTTCATTTCAAGGCTTGTTTTGTTGGGTGAAAATATGGCAGATGACAAAGGAACTAAGAATCTCTAAACAAGCAATATCTAAAGGTGGAAGCAAAATGAAAGAGAAGTGGAAAATCAAAGGCTGACTCATATGAGTCAGGTAATGAGAATAATTCAAGGTTATTATTTCTTCTGCTTCTCTAAAAACTTCCACCAAATATTAGAGTGATTATTTATAATTTTCATTATATTGATGGTACAGCTAAAATCAAAGTCTTTTTGTGCTGAGTACTTTTGAGCAAATAGGTCAGATTCATCTCTCTCACTTTTGGAAGTCTGAAGTCATCTGGCCTATTTTAACAAGCCATTTTAGGATGAAATGAGCAGCCCTGAGGAACAAGCAAAATGGTTATATCTCTCCTTTACTTATAAAAGAAGTTTAGAATGACTAGTTCATACTGAAATGTCTAACTTAGGAGTCTTAACCTAAGTGAGATGAATTCTTCCTATTCTTTCCAACTAAGTTTACCACTCTGAAAAATAGACACCCCATCTAAGATGGTTGCCAGATTCTCTCCATAGACAATGGAGAAAAATAAGTATCTCTTGAGGGAAATTCTTTCCACATTACTTGGGCATCCTTCTTTTGAGAGGACGAGCACTCCTCCAGAAGGGAAGATCACTGGCCAAAGGCCTTCCCACTGGCAGGTGAAGTGAGTGACATAGACCGGTGCCTTGCTGAAAATCATCTTTTGAAAAAACATTATAATTACATATAAAAAGTAACAAAGTCAAGGATGTTTACTGTTGCCTCAGCTGAGGATGGATTTCACTCTAATGGCTGGTTATAGGACAGATAGTGAAACATAAAGTAAGAGTGAAAGAACAATAAAAGTGAGGGAGAGAGAAAACATAAAAGATAACTTCTGCAAGCCCTGTGAGAAATAAACACATTTATAACTACTTTATGCACAGTTAAATTGAGATACAAATAAGTTTAGTTCCAAATAGTAAGCCAGAGCAAGAGACACAATATCAGGGAAACAGTTCCCAGAAATTGGGAAACAACTGACTATGGAGAGAACTCTATCTTGTAACAGATATAGAGCACAGGAACAAGTAGTGAAAAATGTCTGAATGTGAAAATAGTCAGGAAAAAAAAATATCATGCACAATAAGGTTCCTAGCTGATTGAAATCAGGAAATGGATTCTTAGTTTAGCTATCCAAATAAACATGAATTCTAGCCTCCAACCTGATCCAGCTTTCATTTAATTCACTTTAGTATATGTATGTATGTATATGTATATGTATATGTATATGTATGTATGTATATGTATATGTATATGTATATGTATGTATGTATGTGTATATATATATATATATTTTTATTTTTTTTTTCCTAGTTCAGGTAGTTGAGAATTGGATTATATTCCTTTTGGATTTTTTTATTTCCCTCTATTTCTCCTTCTTCAAATCATTTTAGCTGCTCACTAAAATCCAAACAAAATAGCTGTTGCTCCATTCTCATGGTGGGACATGTAGGGCTTTTTGGAGTTAAAAACTGAACAATTTGGGAAAATAACGTACTGCCTTTGCTTTTGCTAGACCATGAAAGAGAGGGATGTGCTACAGTTTTGCCCCCATATGCATATGTATGTTATCTACTTCCTTCTTATCTGCTCCATTTTATTTTATTTTATTTTATTTTATTTTATTTTATTTTATTTTATATTTTATTTTATTATTTTATTTTATTTTATTTTATTTATTTTATTTTATTTTATTTTATTTTATTTTTTCATTTTTTATTTTATATTTTATTTTATTTATTTTATTTTATTTTATATTTTTTATTTTATTTTATTTATTTTTTATATTTTATTTTATATTTTATTTTATTTTATTTTGAATTAAAACAAATGATGTTATAAGAGAAAGATATGACTTGAAGCCAGCAAGACTCACCCCACAGGAGTTTTAGATACTGAAATATGGGTCAAAACCAGTCCGGTGGATGACAGCCACACACAGGAACTCTGCATGCAGCAAAACACGTGTTTGTGGATACACACACAAAAAGCCAGCCACCAAACAGAAGGAGGCGTGGCTGTGTTGCAGTTCATCTTCTCAGATTAAAAAATCCCTCTTAAAAAAGTTTTATTTTTGTTCCTTCCCACATCGTTTAGATAAATCTGCTGAAATTAATGATACTGTAAAGCTGTGAAATAACTGACACTCCTACCATTCAATTTTGGTCATTATTTGATAAATACCCTATAAGAAATAGCTATGTCCCAAAAAGTGGTGTTGGCTTAAGAAATCTCTAATATTTTCTCTCTTATTTTTATTTTTCTTTCTTTACTGAGTATATATTTAAGCATGTGGAATATTTTACTTCTGTGTTTTGTAGGGTTTGATTAATAATGACTTGTTTATTATGATCACAGAGCATTTATCTCTACTATGATGCTTCAGTCAATAAATAAAACTGATGGGTTTTGGTTGTCTTTTTTCTAAATAACGTAATCACTTTACCCCAAGAGCTGGGTCTCACAATTATGAACAAAGAGGAAAAATACCCCATATCCACTACCTTTTAAGAAGTGCAAAATTGGAATAAAATGCAGACAGAAACAGGTTCTCAGCAAAATCAGCGCAATGTTTGTCTAGAGGAGAAGGAAAGGTCAGCTCTGTAGATTTCTTGCAACAGATCTCTCATCAGTGTAAACTGATACAGCTCCACCAAAGTCAATTTACATCAAATAAATATTCCTTCTTTATTTTTGCATTATCTATCTTTACACTGCAGTGCAAAATAGCAGGAGTCAGCTTATAGAGGTTTTTTGTGTTTTTTCAGCTCAATGCCAAGTGCCTTTGGAGGTCTGAAAGGACAGCCCACTACCACAGGTCATTTGTGCTTCTTTCTGTATCAGCAATAAATTCCAACACACAATTCTCTGCTGTGCACACAAACAATCAGAAAAAAAGGGAGAGAGCAATTTTGCTTTCTCTGCTGTGTAAGGTAATATTCCTAAGACTGAGGCCTCTAGAGTTGGCTGGAAAAAGAAAGGAAAGGTCTTCCAAGTCTTTCCAAGTCTGACTGCTGTGCTAGGACATAATGAGAACAGATAAAGCTCAACACTTTCTTAGAGCTATTTCCAACATAAGTAGTTGCATATTTATTTAAAGCAATTTTCACCTAATATTTTTATTTTCCTTTTTTCTTTATCTCTAAGAAAAGAACCAGGCTTGTTTTACTTAGCAATTAACATGGTATTACAGAGTTAAAGAACAACACATCTTCTCCTTCCTTCTTATTCTTATCCATCCTTCATATTTCCCTTTTATCCTCTTCAGGTTCTTTTTCATTTCTCTTACTTCCTTTCCCCCCTTTCTTCTTTGTTTTGTCTTTTCAAATTAATTTGTCCTTCCCCTCTAAACCTGCATTTTTAAAGTAATTACTGGACTGCAACACATTTCAGCAAGCTGTCCTTGAACCTTCTATTCTGCTCTTAAACTTCTACATCACCCTCTGGCTTCCCAAAAGCCACTTGCTGAAAAATAAATGTTTCTATAAGAGGTTACACATCCACAAGGAATCAACATTTATTATATTGGTACTTCCTTTATTTTATTTCTTTTTTTTATATAAAAATAGAAATAAAGGGAAGTAGATTTGTTGTCAAGTAGTTCTCTACTTGTTTAAGTTCTGCAATGAAAAATGCTCTTTCTCTAAGAAAAGTTGAAGGCCAAATCTTGGGATACAGGCTGGTTTCTCTAGTATTTAATCTCTGGTCAATAGAGAACAAGATTATATGGGTGATTAAGAACATGCACAGGCAAGCTGATTAGTCTTTCATCACTTTTTTATCAATGTTACTTTGAGTAGCCTAAAAACTGTTGTATATAAAGCAGACTTTGTCCCTACCATGAACAGAGAATAAGAAAGGAATTACTTAAGGCCCTCTGAAGACTGAACACAGCCTAGACAGATTAGAAGATGAGGTCATAAACCTGTTTAAACCTCTGTAAGTAGAAATGTTCAGTATCCTCATACTGAACAAAATTAAGCAGCATTTAATAAAATACTGCAAAATCAAATAGATTACATTTGGCTGTACACACAGTGTTACAGACACAGAAATAACTTAATGATGAAACTGTCAAACAATTTTTCCATACTGTCCCAGGGACATCTGAGGGCATAAACCTCAAATGTGACCTAAATCTTACTAGTGACCTAATATTAGTAATTATAATAGTTATAATAATAGTAATTAGTGACCTAATTATTTTAATCTAATTATAGCTTAAAAGCAAACTTGGACCCATAACTGTTCCTCCACTTTTAAGATCATAGGAAAATTTGCCATGGAACACTCTTGGTGATTTTAGGATAGCTTTAAGAGTACTTAAGATTTTCAAACTCTGAGTTTGATGAGTATTATTTTTTTAGGCTATATTTGACAGATTGAGTAATTCAAGATATTGATCTCATCTCTAAGTCTCTGTGTTTTACCAACAGGTAAATCCACTAACATTTAAAAATAAACATGTAAGCAAAAGAGGGAAGGTACGTTTTGAAAAGGGACTGGAAAGAAGAGAGAAATGTCACACTTTACTGCACAAACTTGTTACCTTTTATCTATATGAGCTATTTCAACTTGGTCTTTAAAATCAAGAATCTGAGCTTTTCTTGATTTACCACCAGCTATATTAGCCCTGGAAAGAGACTGCCTTCAAAGTGATTGTATCACAGTGTATGGTGACCTGAAAGTTATTTGTGGTGGGGAGACACCTGTATTTGTACATCACTGTGTCTTTCTTTTGGTTTCTACACCCTCAGTCTGCATTTTATTGTCTCAATTCACCCTAAGTGCAAAATAAACTCTACCCATCTTAAAACTGAAGTGATAAATGTGACCAAATAGTCCCCTTAAATAAAATGACATCTTGTTCACTTAGGAAAATAAAAAGATAAAAAAAATTAGTGAAGATTTCCAACAAATTTTCTAGCAATATTTTTGTTTAAATATATATGTCAATTCATCAGTATGATAATCCATAGGTCCAATAGTCAAACTTTGCTTTCCTGGTGTCCCCAGACTGAGTCTTTTTAAGGGATGAAATGTAGATCCAAGTGTCAGAAAATGCATATTATAATGCCATTCTTCAACTCTACATTCCACATGTCATCATTTCCAGCTATCTGAGTAAGCTGCTTCCTACTTTGACCACAGAACAAACGTCATGCAGTGACAGTCATGTTACTCCATCCCCAAGACTGAATTCTACTTTGCTGTGCAGACCCAGTGTTTTGTGATAGGCTTTTTTACAGAACCACAGAATCACAGAATGGCCTGGTTTGGAGGGGACCTTAAAGAGCATCTCATTCCAACTCCTCTGCCATGGGCAGGTTCACCTTCTGCTGGACCCAGCTGCTCGGGGTTCCATCCAGTCTGGTCTTGAACACTTCCAGAGATGGGGCATCCACCCAGCTTCTCTGGGCAATCTGTATCTCACCACCTTCACAGTAAATAATTTTTTCTTGATGTTCAATCTAAACTGATTATTTTTCATCTTGTAGCAATTCTCCCTTGTTCTTTCACTCCAAGGTTTTGTAAATAGTCTCTCTCCATCTTTTTTGTAGGCTCTGTTCAGGTACTGGGTGGAGCTATCTCTGAATCCATGTTTCAAAGAATTCTTTACTAATTCCAGTTTTAAATAAAACCTTCATGATTTTGTTTAGAGAAAAAAATCACTCTTCCAGGTGTCCATGGCTAGACTACAGTTTCATTATTATTAACTTTTTTTTTTTTCCCCTGGATATTAACTGTGTTTTTTGTCAAATTCTATTTAGATTTCCAAATTAGGGTTTATATCCCAAATTTCTGGAGGAACAAAAGTTTTTTTGCCATCAAGAAAATGCTGCTTTTCCCAATTACATTAAGAAGTTTATTAAAAGATATTGCTTTGCACTATAAAAATTTACTAATTTACATCATGAGACTATCACTGAGATTGCAGTATCACTACTACTGGCATATCATCCTCAATGTTACATCTCAGAATTCTTCTTTTTACCCCATCTGCAGCATTCATTCATGCTCTTAAATATTTACTTCCTTTTCCCAAAGGAAAGCCTTCTTCACAGGCTGAAGTCATCCCTGTTTACATTATTGCTTTATATATGCTAGATATAAATGTCATCTTTTGTAGTTTGTGGATTTTTGTTTGTTTGTTTGTTTCCTCTTTTTTATTGTTTGGGTTTTTTGGGGGGGTTTTTTATTATTATTTGTTTGGTTTGGGATTTTTTTCATTTGTTATTTCTGTTTTAATTGAGGGAGGAAAGAAAGTTTCTTTGATGCAAGAATATATATTAAGTAGAAAAGATGGTGATTTTTATAATTTGTTGATTTTTGTTTGTTTGTTTCTTTTTTGTTGTTGTTTGGGGTTTTTTGGTTGCTTTTTATTATTATTTTTTGTTTGGGATTTTTTTCATTTGTTATTTCTGTTTTTAATTGGGGGATGAAAGAAAGTATATATATTTCTTTGATGCAAGAATATATATTAAATAGAAAAGATGGGAGGACCCCAAATAAATAAAAGACCCACTTTTAAATTTTACAGTGTCATAAATTCTGTCTGTTTGATAAAGCCATTTAGTCTTTATCAGACCTAAAACTTCAAATGTTGCATTTGGAAATTATGGCCATGAAAATTTGTCAAAAGTCTTTACTGGATTCTTTCAGGTCACACTATTAACAGATTTGGGCCTCAGTTCAAATGTATATAGAAATGGACTTGGAATATGACATTTTTTGCAGTTAAACATCTTTAATCACATCCATGATTTATCATGCCCTACTATCCTGTCTCTTGCTGCCATCAAGAAAGGAATGGGTGGAGAAAGAGATTTCATTATGGTTTATCTCCACAGGCAGGATGCTTCTGAGAACAGAGGAGAAAACGTGCTCCATCTCAGTAGTTGCCTGATAAAATCCGTGTCATCTGCTGTTTTCCTTTCAGAACTTTTCCTTATTTCAGAACATTTCACCTAAATCATCGTTCTTTGGGCAGTCCTGTGTGAACCATAACCTGCTCCGATGCCATTATCAGTGGAAATGGTGCTGTCAACACTTATGTCAATGTTAAGGTTGTAATTTCTTGGCAGTGATGTTCCTCACTTGATACAATGCTCTGCTCAGTCTGGAGGAAACTCCTGTTGGGTGCAAGAGTCCTTTGCCACCCAGGCACATGGCAGGCTGAGAAGACACAGAGGAGTCCATGCCATATTTATTTACTCTGGTAACAGCTCTCAAGCTTATTTGGAAGAACAGTGAAACTCCCAAAAGTGTAAGAGGGTAAAGCTCACTGATACCAGGGGTGATCTGGGGGGAGGAGAAAGGGATGGGATTGCTCTGTCATCAAATCTCCAGTTTGAGTTTATAGGCAAATATGTACTTTAATTTCAATCTGTGTGTCTCATAAGTAACAGATTACTTCCCTTCATTTTAAAACAAATTAAAATAGTTCCATAACAAAACAACCAATGAAAAAAACAAAGTCCAAAAAGAAAAACTATCTGCCCCCAAAATTATGGATCAAGAACACTGACAGTGGACTATTTTTTAATCTTCAATATGCTTTTTTTTTTTCCCTTAAAGTATAAGAACAAGAATTTCATGTGTATATTTGCCAGTTTCACATAAAGTTTTAATATAAATGAACTATGAAATCCTAGCTAAGAAACACAGAATGGAACAAATACATAAACGGGCTGCTTAGAAAGTCAAGGGAATGGAGAATTTTCATAGCAGTCCAGAAATCTTGGTTTGTTGAGGCTCCCAGAATAAAAGGGATGCAACGGTGGATTTGATTACTGTCTAAAATAACATCAGGGAAGTTTTAATGGCTACATGAGAGAAGGAAAGGACCTATTATAGCTAACAGGCATGTTTGCAAAAGACAAAATGGGTATAAAGCACTGAAAATAAATTTAAACTAGAAAATTGGAAAACATTCTCACTCATTAGAGAAACTCTCTTCTGTACAGATCTACCAACCACAGACCTGGGAGGAAAAAATACTGATCTTTTTTAACATGGAAAGAGCTCATACTGCATGCTACTTGCAATAGCAGAGCATTTTTAGGACCCTACCTTTCCTAATTTCCAAATTTCTAACATTGTTTGAAAAATAAGAAAATTCACCTGTTTGTTTAATCATCTGTGTTTTGAAAATCATATTTTCCATAGCAAGTAAACTGAATATACAGTTAAATCACGCAACACTTCTTCAAAAGGTTTAGTAATCCTGTGGGTAGAGTGGACTTCTGGCCTGCTACAAGAAAAAATCAAACACAGATCTAAAGGCAAAAGAAATGTGATTGCAAAGGCAGAATATACTCACTCAAATATATTAATTTTCACTGATTGGTTCTAGTTTAGAAGTCTGAAGTTTTTTGTTTTTTTTTTAATTAGGCAAAATCAAGGTAAAGGAAATAAACATTATTTTTTACACTATGCTGAGCAATAAAGTTATGTAAAGAATATTGGAAGAAAATTATACAAATTACAAAACAGTCTACATAATAACTCCAAAACAAACTTCTTTACTTCATTTGAACTCACCCTTTCTTCAACCAAACATCCCTCTATTAGCTGTCCACAAATTCTAAAAAGACATCTGCTAAAATCCGGAAATATTCCCCAGAATGCCTTCATATCCAACAAGTTTATTATTAGTTTAATAGTCTCCACTTTCAAGGATTAAATTGAAATCCCTGCTTGAGGACTAGAACAATCAATCTGGCACACATATAACCAATATTGGAAGTGTCACTAGTCCTCATCTTCAGGAGGAGCTGCTCTTGTGCACATATCAGTAAATCTTGAAACACTTCCTAACATAAATTCTGAAATGGTGGCAAAATTTTTCCAGGTGGTTTCATGGATTATGCACTTCTGCTTTGAATAGAAATACCTGAAAAATAAACAAACACAAAAACCAAAACCAAAACCAAAACCAACAAAATAAACAAACCAAAAGGAAACAACCCTAAACACAGGCACCACATAGGAAACATTAACTAGTAACTTATGTATTTCATAGTCCTAATTGAGTTTGGATAATTACAGGTACTCATTTAATTCCCCGTCCCTCTATTTAAAACTCTGCTGCAAGTTTCACATGGATCAAGTGTTTACACATTGGGTCTTGGGTCATCAGTTCACGTCGGGCCACCAGTTTATTCCATAGTGGTCCATCAGTGTTATGGAGCTCTCTGCTTCAATAATTCTAAAGGCAGCAAAGGCAAATTTGTTCCAAACTTTGGCTTCTCTCAAAAGCATCTTCTTCTGTCTGAAAAGTTTCTTTCCCAGGGAAAACTGCATACAAGTTTGCCGTAACTCTGTTCCTCATACAAGACACGGTATGATGTGTTAAATTCTTCAGTTCTTGCATTGCCCTGTCCCTCAGGAGAATCAGCACAGGTTTATCAATGACTGCAAGCTGTATCTTAGATATTATTTTTACCAGCTGTCTGTATTTTAATATTGCCTCAGAATTATGTTCATATTTGTAACATTCAGCCGCATTGTTCCAGTCTAATATGTCTACTTCTCTACATTACTGGGATTGCACAGCAGGTGGCTACATCCTCAATGAAGAATCAAGTTCAAATTGTTGCAAATACCTCTGACAGTTCTTTCTTTGTAAATTCTGAAAGGCTTTGGATGTGGTAATGTTACAACTCCAGGTACTTTCCTCTTCTATGGTACTTTTGACACTTTATGTCACTCAATGGTCTTGATTCTGTTTTTTGGGTTATTGCTTAGGGGGTTGGGGGGTTGCTAACACATATAAAATGGCATCTTAGGAAAAAACGGGTCTTACAATTCTGATATTTATATTTTTCCCCAATCCCTCCATGTCCAGGGCAGTGGTAGAATCACAATCCCTGGAAGTGTTAAAAAAAATTATGGATGTGGCACTTGAAAACATGATTTAGTGGTAAAGGTGGTGGTGGTGCCGGGTTGAGAGTTAGACTTGATTTAGAGGTCTTTTCTAACCTTAATGGTTCTATGATTGTGTGAAAAGCTTTTGATTTGCTTGCCAGTTTAAAGTAAATATGATAAGGAGAGTTAGCCTTAAAGCTTAATTCCTAGAATTTAACATAAAAGAAATGTCTGGATTAAAAATAAAACCCAAAAAATCCCTACAGAAGTGCTACTGAATATGACCTTAAATCTTTGTAGATAGTAAAAAACCCTCAGGAAAGAAAGTTCTGTAAATCCCTCAGTTTTGGGAAAGTCTTTTCTGTGGTAAATTTCCTCTTAATAAATGAGATTGGCCATACAGAATGCATTGTGGTACTGGATGGCACTGCAGTTCCTCTTCTCTCTCTAGCTTTGCAACCTTTAGAATCAGCTGATTGCAGGTGAGGCTGCTGGTGTCCAGCCACCCCTGGCACACAATGATCATGGACCAAAAGAAAGGCTGTGATGCTGTGCTGAAAATGAGTGAAATACATTTCTCTCTGGGAGAGAAGAAGAGTGAGACAGGAGGCAATTAATGAATCTCACTTCCCCGCAGGAGACACTTGGCACATTCCCTTTATGGTGGACACACCTGCCTTTCCTTACCTGCAGACCCTTTGCCAAGACTAGTTTTTTTTTTCCTTTCCATACATTACCTTTTAAATGGATAAATTTTGTTGAAAAAACTACATTGGTTTTAATGTGGTAATTGGTAATCCAACATCTTGAATTACTTGTGGATACCTGAGTTCTAAGCTTGGTATGATAAATATTTATTTCATCTTCATATTTGTTAGCTCAAGTTAAAAATAATCACAGGTATGAGTTTGTGTGGCGGTTTAGTTTGATTGAGGAAGCAAATGTTGTGTGATTTTTGATTGCTGTCTAAAATAACATCAGGGAAGTTTTAATGGTTAATAATGTGCTAAATTTCCAAAATTTCCTCCCTTCAGATAAGTTCATATGGCCAGCTTTGCACCTACTCTCAAATCTCATTTCCATGTTTGTGCATATCTTCATAACTTCACTGAGATGAAACAATGGAGATAAAGATCCTGAGGAAAATAAGGAAAACCATTGGCAGAAAACTGAGTGACTTCTGCCTTGTTCAGGGAATTCCTGAGGTCTCACGAGGTGTTGACCTGAAGGGACAAAGGATGTGGGATAGATCATCAAGGACAAAATTAGAGCAAAAGAAATATCTTTTTCAATATGAAAGATCTTGAGCAGCTTTGGCAAGAGGATGACTTGGTTCACTGAGTTCAAGCAGGAAAAAATTAGTGGGTTGACATTGAAAACTGCTGTGGGACACCAGGAGTACAGAGCAATGCAATTAGTCAATTACAAGTTTCCCTGGAGGTAATGGGTAAGAAAAGCCACCAGAAAGACTTCCACTATCACATGAAATGCAAAACAAAGATTCAAGAAGATTTATGTCGACTACTGTATCACTGGAAAAGGACATGGAGGAAGGTCCATGAGTTTTCCTTTGCTCACTCTTAAGTGGCACAGTCTGCATTCCCACTTTCCCAGTCCCATGCCTAGCAGAAGAGTTTAAAACATTGCAGTACCATACATTGTGCAGGGAGATCAAAATAGGAGTTTGTCACACTGTTGGGAATGGCAAGGCACTACCACACAGACTCTCTTGTGAGCTGAACAGGAAAGCATAAGGTTTATTACCTCAGATCTTCTTTTACAGACCGATGCATGAAAGTACAGAAAAGTAAAACTCTTATTGGTTAGTGAACTAACACATCACCATCACTGGTCAGTGTGGCACACCACCCCTCGATCTTCTCTTGCCAGAAAACAAGAAACTGACAAACAGCACCTGCAGGGCTGTTTTCTGTCTCTGAGGATTGTTTTAATTCCTCCTTATGATTTCTCATAAGGCGAGTCTGAGAAAGTTATGTGGCCTGCTTTTCCACAGGCACCGTGCTCCCTGCTTGTTGCTTGTATTTAGCATCCATAGAAGTTGCTTAGGCAAATTTGGAATTTCATCTAAACCACTGTTCTGTGGAAGCATATGGGACACAACTGGAGGACCTGAGCACAGGGAGAATGACTGCAACACTTCACAGCTCCCACAACAAACTCCTCAAAAGGTGCTGGCTCACAAGTACAACTCACAACTGAAAGCCATAGCTTGGAAGCCACAAACATCTCTACAAATTCTCTCTCCTCCCAAAACAAACTTCTATAGTGAGAAAGGGAGAAGGGAACAGAATGTGCCCTGACAGAGCAAAGGGGGAAAACAAAGGGTACCACCAGTCCTTTGACTTTGCATTGGTGCTACTGCATGGATGTTCTGGATGCTGGGGTTGTGAAGCAAGGAAAATGAAAATAGAAAAAAATGCGGAAAAGAAAAAAGAAATAAAGAGGAAAAGAGAAGAGAGAAAAGAGATACAGGGTTCATAAACAATTTCCTTTTATGTTACATGCATGCAGTGCTTTGGGAAGGCTCTGGAGCTATCTGGGAATCTCCTGCAATACCAAAGGTGCTGGAACTCTCCTTGTGCCCATGGCCCTGGGATTGCCACCATGCAGGACCACAGCACCTCCACCAGCCAAGAGTGAGACCCCTCCATGTGACAGACCAGAGCCCTGTTGGAACACACTTGTGCACCACACATGTGAGCTCACAGGAGCTCTGGACTAAATGCCAAGGGACAAAGCCCACGTGTCTGCTGAAGAGCAGCAATGTTGGGGCAGTAACAGCCACTACCCCGTGCCACCAGAGTGGCACTCTGCTGCTGCCTCCAGCTGCTGCTCAGCCAGGGATACAGATGTCTTAAATGAAGGAAAAAGCTGATTTTTTAGGGTGTTGCTGTCTTCTCACCACCTTGCAGGAACTGTTTAGTCTCTGGCTGGCCAGGTGTTGTGATGAGACACTGACGGCCCTCGACACAAAGGCCCAGCAATTAGCTGGAGAGTGACATGCAGGTGGGGGAATCCTGATGACCTTCTTGGTGCAAAACTTTCCCTGATTTGTGCTCTCAAAAGGTTACCAGAGAAGGTTGAAAGGATGGGGGTCACTTTGTAGAAGCCCCTGCTGAAGGAGGGTGTGCTGGTTTTGGCTGAAGCAAAGTGAGTTTTCTGCCCAGTGTCTGGCATGGGGCTGTGTTTTGGGCTTGTGCTGAACACAGGGTTGATAACACAGAGATATTCTTGTTATCGCTGAACAGGATTACACAAATAAAGCCTTTTCTGCTTTTCATGCTGCCACACTGGCAAGAGGGCTGAGGGTGCTTGGGAGTTGGGAGGAGACACAGCTGGGGCTCTATTTCAGACCATGTGAACTCATGCTCTGCACAGAATGTGGGGGGAAAGAATGGAGGGAGATACTTGAAGTGATGTTTGTCTTACCAACTCTGCATGACAGGTCTCTGCTCTCCTGGAGGTGTCTTCATCTGCCCATGGAAGAAAGGAGTTAATTCTTGTTTAGTTTGGCTTGTGTAAACAGCTGTTACTTTCCCTATTAAACTGTCTTTATCTCAGTTCATGAGTTCTCCAGCTTTTATGCTTCTGATTCTCTCCCAGATCCTGCTGGTGAGGGAATGAGTGTCTGAATAGGGCTGGGCTGCTGGCTGGAGTTAAACAACTACAGACCATCAGTGCTCGATCACTCTCTGTAAAGAGGTGTTTCCAATTTCCAGCTGGAACCTCCTGAGTTCCAGTTTGTGCCAAGTGGGACACCATTCTAAGGAGCCTGACTTCACCTTCTTTGCACCATCCTTTCAAATGTTTATATACACAGATACATTCTCCCTGAGCCTTATCTTCTCCCTGAAATGGGCTTCCTGATGTCCATGAATCATGAGCTTTCTTCCAGACCATTTCTCCAGCCTGTTGAGGTACCTTTGCATGACAAATGGTGCACCAGCCAGCTCTCCCAGTTTTGTACAGTTTTTCCCCCACCATCTAGAAAAATAATGAAGATCTACGACAGGTGACTGGATTTTGGCAAGACTTCATGTCATAGAGTGCCACCTTCCTGGCCTTTTTCAGTCATGTCTCTCTCGGTTTATCTAGCCCATGCCTCATCAGTTACCCTGAAGGATCCTGCAGTGACAATTTTCAGTGTCTTGTGAAAGCCAAGGTAGAGGGGTCCACTGCTCTTCTCTCACTTGCCAGGAAGGTCATTTCACCACAGAAGTTTGTCACACTGGTCAAGCATGTGCCCCACTAAGTGAATCCATGCTGCTGCTCTTGTTTCCTTTTTTGTCCTTCATTTGCCTGAAAATGCCTTCTAGCATTAAATAATCCCAAGGACTACAGGCTGACCAATTTGTAATTCCACAAGCCCTCCTTCTTCTCCTTTTTGAAGATAAGAATGACCTTTGCTTTCCTCCAGTCCTCAGGCACCTCTTTGTATCACCATAATCACTCAGCCACTGTCAGGAGGCCTCACAATGGTTTAATCCAAGTCCCTCAGCACTTTTGGGTGCATGGTGTCAGAATCTACAGATCTGTGTTTGTTTAATTTTCTTAAGAAGTTTTTAACCTGATCTCTTCTACTAAGGGCAAGTTTTTCTTGTCCCAGCTTCCTCTCACCAGCATTTTTTCTTATGCTTATATGTTTTAATTATCTTTCTTATGCTTATATTTTTTACTACCCACGAATGATGTTTGGGTGTTAATTATATTTCTATCCTTTCCATGAGTCTCTGAACTCTACACTCTGGAATTTTATGAGTTTGTCCTGGAATGAGACCACCTTATTTTTATTTTTTTTCCCCACAGTGCACTGAGAATTCCTTCCTAGCATACAAGGAAACATTTAATTGCTTATTGAGCACATAATTTTCCCTGTAGCTTCCATGATACACAATTGGGACATCCAGGTCTGAAGGTATTTTTCAGCCCATCTCATGTCTTAGAAATCTGCAAATTTACCTTCAGTCACACATACACCAATACCTCCAGAGTGAGAGGGAAACAGAGGCTTAGAGACCTATTTCATTTAATGAAGACCATATCAAATATTTTCATGAGTAATTATATGTGCTGGAATTAGGGTTGGTCTTTTATGTAATCTCTTCCCCTTTAACAAAAAAGTACCATGGAATTTTAAATCCCTTGATTGTCAAACACTGCAGTAATATTCTTGCCAATGAGTTTACTGTCATAAGCATTTGGAGAGAAAGTCCATTTTAAAAGAATATTCATGAAAAACACTTTCTGAATATGTAATTGGGAGAAATGTCGCAGCAATTGTTAGAGTCACACTCACTAATTAGAGAAAGTACAAAATACCATGTGATTTATGTGTTCCATCAAAACTAAACTAGGATTTCTGATATTGTATATTCACAATGAATTTTGCTTGTGTTCAGTATACAGACCATGCTTCAATTGCAGAAATCACTCACTGAATCATCAGGATGGAACAGATGCAAGAAAATTGTGATCTTCTTGATGAGAAATAGTAAAAAAAAAAAAAGAAAAAAAAAAGAAAAAAGGCACTGGATCAATTATTCACTGCAAATTATATACTTGGCTACCATGATCATTATAACCCCTTCACATCCTGTTACTCTACACTCCATTATTTCTGCTTACCCCTATGGAGCCTGCCCTTTTACTGTCCTGACACTCCCCCCTTTTCTAGCAGTCAAACAGACTATTTCAATCCCTGTTTAAAGGATTTCTTATTTCTCCTTTGTGTGATGCCTGTATCCTGCCATCCCTATCTTTCCCCCTTGCAGCTCCATTGGAGTAGTGGCTTTCATGCCTAAAATGGTGGGTGAAATTCTGGTTTAAAGACCATCTGGCTCCTATTCACAGGGACACTATTGAAAACTAAACTGGTTTCTTAAAGCTCCTACTGAAGTGTAGAAAAATGTTCTTTTTCCCCCCTCTGCTTTTAAACTGATGGGTTTTTTATATTTTTCTCCCAAAGTCTTCAGACTGGTTCTTGAAACTGCTGCTGTCATGCAGGAGTCCTGTATGGCTTCCATAATGAATAGCACAAATAATTTTTAACGAATCCTTCCTTTATCAGCAGAGCTCAGCACAAGAAAGGATTATGCATGGTAAATTTGATATAGAGGACGCAAAGGTACTGGCTTAGGGGATAGTTGTTAATTGTTGGGGCTTATTAACAATATTTCTTCAATTTACTATTCAGCTGTCAAGGATGTCTTTGTCAGTCTTTTAAAAGAATCTAAATATTATCCCCTCTGTTACTGTGAGGTGTGGCACTATCACTCTTTCTGTTTAACATTGAATCAACAAATTCAAGTGACTTGACCAGAGCAGGGCAGGAGGGAAATCTATGATCAAAAGAGAAAAACAAAGAGACTTGCAATCTATGCAGCACTTTAAGCATCAAATGCCTTGTCTGCACAGAGAGCTTACTCTACTGCAGTTCTCTGGCTTTCATAATATCTCAAGCTGCTTCATGCTCTAAGGCATAAATTTGCTTTTTAAATAATTCCTGTCACTGGAGAGGAGGTGGAAGCAAAGACATTTAAAATGTTTGTGTTGAACCCTGAAAAAATGTTAACTTTAGCTTTGATAGCTTTCTGCCTATTTTCCAGAAAAATAAATCTTTATAAATTCTACCTTATTTCTTAAAACTAGACTTGGACCTATTTCATCAAAAGATGTTTTAGATGTTTCATGTGGCCTGTGGAAGAGTTTGAAACAATCATTGTTTGGGTGCACATAAGTGGTGGAGCAACGAGTTCCATCTCTAAATCAAATGGGTTCCTTTGGTGTC
The DNA here is from genome assembly GCF_001522545.3 of Parus major. NCBI lineage: Eukaryota > Metazoa > Chordata > Aves > Passeriformes > Paridae > Parus > Parus major. Next base: position 4,738,727 of record NC_031799.1, on the reverse strand, counting down.
CAGAGAGACCTGGTTTACAACAGAACCTTCTGCAGCCTCAGCTCAGGAGCAAAATCTCGTGTGGTGATGGCCAGAATGGCTCATGCAGTGAATGCACTGAAGGAATCCTCCTTTGAACATTATTCCATTTTTCCTTGACCCAGTGATCAGGACATCCTGAAGGTATTTAATCCGGATACTGACTGGATATGCTTTGTGGTACTGTCAGATTGCATAACCAGCTGCCTCCAAGGGAGTGATGCATTTCACTCTGAAGAGAGAAGATGCAACATACTCTGTTGAAACCAAACAGTGAGCTAACAAAATTCTGTGGTAAATGTGGCAGTGATTTAACAAGATTCGACAGCAAGCTACACTGGATTATTTGCTACATAGGGAACAGGGTCACAGAGGCCTTTCAGGGAGGAGCTCCTGTTGGGACATGAGGTTTAGAAAGAACCTTCTCAAAGAAGACTCTACATACACTTCTAATCCCAGACTTGATCAAAAATTTACTTTTAAGGGCTTACATGTTCTTAGCCAACTCTTTATATTCCTTACCTCAGATTTTAAAGTATAGCATGCCATTAATCACTTACCAAGGATCAGCTTCAGCAAGGAGTCTCAGCTTCAAGACTGGCATTGAGTCATCCCTGTTCAAGGGGAGAGCCCACTGCAGGGCAGGAGAGCTCAGTGGCTCCCAGGCTGCCCCATATTTATGGAGTAAGACGGTGGAATTATGTTTGTATAACAGCAAGATTTCTGGGACACTTTTTCAGACAGATTTTGTCTGCCATGCTGCCAGTCCAGTCATCAGTCTGTCTCCAGTCATCCCATGGGTGTTTATGGTTTAAGGTGTTGGGGAAGCACACCCTCACACCACCTTCAACCTTCAAGCTTAGAAAGATGGAATAACTTGTGAGCTGTAGTTCTCAGTTTGGATGCTCAGACTGCCTCATTTCTGTACAGGAAACAAGACTGAATGTAGACTATGGAAAAAGAAACTATTGTGATTCTGCATAGAAAGAGTGGGAATAGAAGTAGGCAATAATATGCTTGCAGCAGAAGAGCATCCAGAACATCAATTTGGATTTTCCTTTACTTGGAGTTAAGCTCATAATATCTGCAGCTTACTCTGATTTCATTGGATAGAAACAAAATTGATGCCTGTTCCCTCTAACCTAGTCTAAACTGCCAGTACAGGCAAACATGTCTTGCTACCTGAAAGCAATAGAAATAAGAAGACCTCCAGGATTACTTACATTAAATAGACATTACACATGTTATGTAGTTCCTTAATTTAAATAGATGTGAAACACACAAACAAATCACATATGTACTTTTCAGAGTTGGATTCAGTAAAGTCATGAGAGCATGCCTAAACTATAAGAGCCACTTTAAAATCATTGTAGGATGGTTGTCTAAAATGATGGCCACATACTGCCAGGTGTTTTTTTTCAGGTTTCTGAAAAAATTCTACAGAAATCATTAATTCTGTATTATAATCACCAAACATTTTTGAGAATTAAGATGTTCTATAATCTTTGTGATTTCTGATTTTCTTGCATAAGAGAATTTCATTGTGAAAGGACACAATTTTCAGGCAACTCTAATGTTTTGCAAAACATGTCTCTAAACTTTTCCCTGTTGATTTACCATGTTGATCCTATAAACAAGGTATTCAAAACCTCCATTGACAGAAGCTAACTGATTTTAAAGCTGAGCCTACTTCCAAGATTTACTATTACATTGCAGGCCTTTCTGTCTGAGCAATGAGATAAGTATCTAAAGTACTCCATCTAAGATGTCTATTAGAAAAAAATGTTTTGGATAAACCCCACAGGAATACCCAGAAAAATTCCTCTGAATTTGTCATATGGCACAAAGACAAACACCAAATATAGCACTTTGTAGGAAACTCTGTAGTGCAAGCGTCAGCCACAAAGTACATCCATGACAGAGGCAGAAGAAAAGCTTCTTGTTTACTCAGTCCAACAGCAAAAAACATCAGCTGATTCAAAGGGCAACCTAGCAATACCCCTAAAGAGAAGAAAAGAGAGAAAGAGAGAGAATAAGAAAGGAAGAGAGAAAAAAAAAAAATAAAAAATTGATACTATTGTCTTTGTTCTTCACCTCCTCCTGTCCTGCAAATTCAAGAAGAAAAATAAAAAAATGAATACTTGGTTTTGATGAATATGCAGGCTGTTGTGAGCATGGAATTAGTGAGTTAAATATCACACCAACAAGGAAACATTTCTGTCCAACTGTACGAGGAAAATCCTAACCCGTGGCAACAATTTTAGAGAATAAGCTATTTTGTAGTGCCCATGAAGGCAAAACTTAAGGCTTACAGTAAACATCTTTCATCTCCATGGATACCTTGTTTATTAAATAGGTAGCTAGATGCTAACATAATTTTTGTAAAAATCTCCTCCTGATAGTTGTGATCCACGTTCAGGAAGACAGTCACAGCCTCAGGTAAGTCAGCTCTTTCTTTATGGGACTACTCTTCCTTTTTTACACTCTGAAAACACAGCCACACAAGGGGTTAAAAGGCTTTGCTGAAGGTCACACAAGGTGAAATCCAAAGGGCTGAAGGCTTGCTTCATCCTGTATGTACCACTCAGTCCCTGTGTCGACTGTTAGAAGTGATCTTTGGGGAGATGGAAGCTAGCTACTGAATCTGGGGATGAATACGTCAATGACAGCAGGAGGACTGGATGTTTTCATCTCCTCTCTAATCCCCAGGGCACAGCCACCAGTTTGCACACACAGGAGTACCTGCATTGCTTCCTTATCAATGTTCCGATCATGTGAGTCTTAAATCTGCTGGAATGACAGCTCAAGGCTGATGTATGAAATAGTACTTAAAAAGGCTGCAGATGGGGGATAGAATGTCTGCTCTTTAAGTGTGTATATATATTCCTTCTTCCATTGAACACGTTTTTGAAAAACCCTGTGTTTGCTGTTCTAACTGTTGCCAGCTGAGCAGCGTGAGTGTGGCAGAAAAATCAGTGGTTTACAGTTAAAAAAACCTCCAAAACAACAGTTCAGTCCACTACTTACTAGCTTGATTTAGAGAATTATTTTCTTAAAATATGTGTATAGAGAATAGTAGAGGGGGAAAACGTCCGGACACGTGCTTTATATTAGTTGTCTGATGATGGCGACAGGTGCATTTGTCAGGCCCCAGGGAGCAACTCCGTTAGATTCACTTTATTAATTGAGCAGATTACATGTTTTAGGAGATTTATTCTCTTCTCCTCCCCCAGCCTCCCTGCTCCCTTTCCTTTGATATTCTATGGTTAAAGCAGGGAAGAGAAAAATAAACTTCTTTTTGCCTTTATCAAGTTATAATTAAGCATGAGGGGAGTGAAAGAATCCAACAGTAGTGCAGAGGGTGCATAGCACTGACAAGGTCAATTATCTCCTGATAATTCTCACAACAGCAAGTATTAATAGGATGAATAATATTAATTGAATGTGAGTTTGTAGAGTTTTAATTCCTGTTTTAAAGTTTTCTTCGACACAATGCAGACAGGATGGTGGATGCAAGTGGGAGGTTGATTTAATGGCCTCCAACCCCATAGATTTCTTACCAGTCTGAGGGGTCCTTGCAGTATTTTCTGCCTATCAAGGTTTCTACCTGGAATTAAGGATGCAGCAAGCTGGAAAGAAAGGCTGGAGAAAAACCATTTGCCCAGGATTCTGGATGCTTTCCATGCTAATTGTTGAATAGGTTCCTTCTGCATCACTTTTGATTGAAATACAGTTTCAAATAGAGTTTGAGATACTCATGGGTTTTTTTCAGGGGTATTGACTCAGCTGATCAAAATCCAATTCTCATTTGAGGTATATTGTAATAAATCTGAAGTAGCTTCAATGTGACCAGCTCAGCAGACTTGTCCTGGCACCCCTTTGAAAATTCCACCTCAGGAATGGTCATAGATGGGAGCATGTACATTTTATTTATGCCAGTTTTATTTAGCTTATGAACCCTTCCTACTATTGCTTATACTTTAAACTCCAGGTTACACGTTTGGGAAAAATTGTTTATTTTCATAGGACATTGCCAAGACAGAGTTCTGTTTTGTTTTTGTGATCCTATATAGCAACAAGTATAAATTAAGAGTCTCTTGTACTGTATTGTGCCCGTACTATGCTCCCTCATTCACAGAATATTAATACAGCCAATAAGATCTTCCTTGAGCCCATTTCATTCATTTTTTACAGTGAAGCCCAGTGTGTTTACAAAGTAATATTGAATTTGAGCTTTTCCTGGAAAAGCTCACGCTTTTTAAATGACCTCGATCTGTGTTTTATTCTAGGTAGAATCACAAAGAACCAAGCAGAACTAACTAGCCAAAAGTCAATATATTTAGTTTTTCCTCCAGAGAAACTGAATAAATAATACAGATAGTTAGATTGCCCACTGCCACAAGCATCCATTTTTCATGGAAAATTTATGATCTAAGTACACAAGACATTGTGAATACACAAAAAAGGCCAGTAATCCTGAGTCTCTGGAAGACAACAAAAAAATCTATTTATATCCATAAAATGTGCTCACTAGTGGGGGCAAGATTCATAGGGGTTTGTGTGCACAAAGCAGCACAAATATTGACTAGTAAAAAGACTGTTTACTGCTGAAGAGATGGGAGACTCATTAGTGGCATAACAGAACCATAAGCTGGCCTCCTCCAGAGGCACAGAAGTTTGTAGCAATGAAAATGACGTCTGAGAAGGATGCTGCCATCTGTAAGTTTGAACACTGGAAGGCTTTGGGAGGAAAGAAAAGCATGACATTATTCTGAAACCCTGATGAAAATGTTCCTATGAAGGAGAAGGCAGCACTTGGGAAATCAATGCACTATAATCAGGAAATACTTTTGTTTTGTGATAGAGAATGGCAGTTAGTGAGAAAGAAAAAATTATATTTTTTTTTTGTGTTTTCGCTTTTAAATGCCACCTTTTTATTTCCCATGAGAATTATAAAATATAAACTTACATTTTGGCAATATATCCCTATGATAAACAAAGTGTCCCAATGATTATGTTTGGGCCATTTTCCCCCAGACTCTAACCCTTGTGAATTGAGAAGTGTGATATGGTGACTGACAGCAGTCTAGGGACAGAGTATTAAAATTTGAAGCCTGCAAGTCGTGTTCAATAAAAATACATCAAGGGGGATGAAACCTTTACAATTCACCAGCACATTTTACTCTACAATTTTCAAAAGGAAAGTAGCAGGGGTCTCAATCAAAGCATGTTGAAATGTTCCATCAAACACATCTCTTGTAAATGCAGCCTGACAGTGCCTGCTTCCATTTCCAAGCTTCTCACTTAAATGGGTAACACATGTGTAAACGATGTTTATTTTATTGTAAATAGAGTGTTGTCTCTGTCCTTTAATATCTCAGTTCAGTCTTTGCTTGGTGTCTCCCTTAACTACTAATTCAGTATTCTCCTTTGCACATTTATTAAGGCTGTAATGGAGGCCTCTGGACAGCTCTTCCATCTCCCTGCATTGTGGCAGGATTGACTTTACAGACTTTTTCCTAATAATTGGTTATTGCATCCTGCCCTGAATATTATTTCCTCATTTACACGAGCCCTTTCTGGTGTTTTATCCCATTGCCTGAACTCTTCATTTCAGGATGGTTAAAGATTTTCTTCAGATTCAACATTTAGGTTTTCAGCTGAAGTATAGTGCAAAATGTCCTCCTCTGTCCTTGATAAGAAACAGAGGAAAAGTTGTTCTAACTTTTTGTCTACCCGTTGAGAAATGTGTCAGCATTCTGTGCCCCTTATCACACAGATGTAAAACAGGGATGAGTAGATCGAGGTGAGGCTGTCTGGTTGCTCAGGAATTGTCTTCACCAGTGACACTCACATCAAGAAAGGCACAATGATCCCACATATTTCTGACTTCAGATAACTTTTGGCAGTGCAGAAATTCTGTGTTTCTTCAGAGAGATCAGACCAGTGGTTCCTCTAGCAGCACCTTCTCCCTCAGATTGCCAGCTCCTACACAAGAAGGGATGGACACCTGTATCCCAGGGACACAGCCTCTTCTGCAGAATGTTGGGTCCCTCAGCTGGTGCCTGTGTGATGTGTGATTTCTAATTATCTTCTAGGTTGCATTTTCAGATCTTTGGCCATTGAGTAGTGATGGTTCACCTCCATCTTAAACAACCTACCCTGAGAGCAAGAGCTTTTAGATAGGTCTGATGGTATTCTCTATTTGTGATTTATTTTACAGCAGGGGACATGCCTGTTTTGCTGCCCAAGGAATGCCTGTGCCATCAGCAGGAATGCAGCCAAGGCTCCTGAGTGAATGTTTCCATTCACCCTTCCCCACTGGGGTGTTCACCCTTGCATTTCCATGGAACTTCTTCACAATTTCAGTGAATGCCACAAGAGTAAGAAACACCCACATAAACATTGGAGAAGGAGGAAAGAAGGATACAGCAGACACCCCCCAGCATCCTATGGAGGCTGTCAGTCTGGAACAGATGCCCACACTGCTGTCTGTCAAGAGGATCGCTCTGGGGCAAACACTCATGTAAAGGACCCCATTCCAGAGGAGAATGGATATTCCTGATCTTGCCTGGAATCAAAAGAAAAAAAAAATTACAATAAAAGAACAATACTAGGGGCAGTAAGACAAAAAAAAAGCTATTTTAAAATTAAAGGTTCCAGGTGAACAAAATATGGTTTCGCACACACACATGTCAATGGATTCCTGCAACTTTTTTAAGGTTAACCAATCAGTGTAGCTGGGAGGTACATCCAATAGGAGATCAGTTGCCCCAGTAATCCACATTTGGGTCAGCCTCTTGGAGCTGGTCCAGGGGATTCTTTGCCCTATTTCTTCTTAGGTGTCTTAAGTTTTTTGTGGAAAACAAGATATCCTTGTCAGAAGTTCCCTTCCTACTGATTAGACTAAACAGAATTTCAAGAATGTGTTATAAAAGTTTAGTTTATTATTATAAGATGTGAGAAAAGGCAGGAAAACTACTAGAAACCATACAACTATATATGAAAAATATATAAATATACAAATATATGAAAAAACTTAAAAATCTTTAGGCATCACTGAAATGATACCGATACTGACTGTACCCCCTGGGTAACTTGGGGGTGGGTAGAGGGGACTGAAGGCTCTGGGAAAGGAGAGGGAAACAAGCTACCTTAAGGTTTTCCTCTTTTGTTTCTCACTACCCAGACCTATTTTAATTGGCAATAAATTAAGTTCATTTTTCCTGTCTGCTTTGACCGTGACAGTAATTGATAAGTGATCTCAGTGTCTTAATCTCAACCCACAAGCTTTCTTCCTTTTGTTTGGTTTTTTTCCTACTTTCTGCCCCGTGCTTCTGATGGGTGAGTGAGCATCTGGGTGGGATTTTGCCTCCTAGAAAAGCTGAACCCACGACAAGGAAAACAAAAAGCCAGAAATCTGCCAGATAGGATTTTGAGCTGTAAGGTCTTTTTGTGGGTTTTTTTTGTAGGCTATAAAAAAATAATTTAGGTCACTACAAAGAAGTTAAGCTGGAGCATAACCTGATCAGCTCTGTACACCCATTTTAACCTGTTAATTCATTCCTCATTGGTTTAGTATCTGGTTCTATGAATATTTCTGTTAATAATTTTACACACATGAATAGACCCATTAATCACAACTAAGGAGACTGGAAGGCTCTCAGATGTTTGCAAGGGAGGGCTGCTTGGCTGTAGAACTCAGTTTCAAACAGGTTTTCTGGGTGATGTCCTCTGTGACATAAAAGGCAAAAAGGCATAAAAGATCAGGAAGATGAGCAGGTAAAATGGTACCTGAATGTCTTTAAAAACAAAAACCTAAATCATTTATACTGGCAAATTCTGCCAGGTTAAAGAATGTAGTAGGTTAAGATTTCTAAGGTAGCTCTTAATTTGTCACTTAGAGAAAACTGAGATGCTTGAAATTAAAATGGTCTCTAAATCTAAACTTAAGCAGTGGTGTTGTCTGGGAAATTTGGCAATTAAATATTTGACAATAAAGTAAATCTAGATATTTTACACTGCACTGATGTTTGGCCATAAAACAAATCTTTGTATTTTTATACATCATGGTGTAGGTGACCTGTCCCTTTCGGACTCCATGAGTTATCTGTGCTCAGATGTCATCTAGTGCCAGAACCTCTGGATCCCTTCAGCTCAGACTGTGCTGAGCAAAATTAATCAGAGGACTGCAGCTAGCCTGGCCTAATTGGACTGGACCTGTGAACACACAGAGCAGGTGACACAGTAAATGTAGGTACGGCAGGCCTTGCTATAAAAAGAGAGCAGTGTGTGACTGGAAATGCCTGTTCCTGTTTGCTTGCCATGACAAATTACATTTCAATATTTACCCCATAATCTAAACCCTTCTGCCATCTAACCCAATATCCTACAGGCAGTGGTCTGAAATAGTGCAGAACAAGAATGTGCATAGGCTAATACTTCCCCAGTATTGTCTGTCTTCATTCAGTGCAGTCTTAACACCTAGAGTGTTTACATCTTTGTCTATTCTTTAGAAAGGACTTTCATTAATTTGTCTAATCATCTCTTGAAACTGCTTGATGCAGTTAGCATCCACAAGTTACTGTGGCAACAAGTTGCACAATTAATTCTGCTTTATGTAAAAGTCTTTTCCTTTGTTTGCTTTTAGAACTTCACATCAGATAATTCTTTTTTGACTACCTATAATTTTTGTGTCATGAGAAAAAAATAAATACTCATTTGTTATTGTTCTTCACAATTTAGAGACCTCTCTCAGTCTTTTCAGATTTTTGAAAAGACCCAATCTGAGCTTTGGTCTATTTAATGTCTTCCTGTACAGAAAAAGTTTTAAATGTTCAGTCTTGGCTGCATATTTCTTTTGGCTGTTTTATCCTTTCTGAGAAGCAGAAGGACAAGAAAGGAGATATTCGTGTCTGATGTGGATGTTCCATATAGGAGAATGAGGCTTTTGTTGTTGTCTTTATTTATGTCTCATCAGTTCCTGATGTACTGCTACAGAAATACCAACTTAAGTGCTATTGTAGATGCAGTTATGCCAGCATAAACTGCTTTGTGATACATGGCAAGGGAACAAGCCACACTAGGATCAAGGGAAAACATTATGAAAGTCAAAGTGCACTCACTATAAGGGTTGCAAAATATCAGTAAGAACAATAATAACAGTGATTCCTCTCTGCCTGAAATAAATTGTATCAATAGTTCTGAGCTTAAAGTCTGTGCTCATACCAGCCACAGACCAGAGCCACCCAGAAAAATGTTTTAGTGTATGCTTGACTTTGACCTGTGAATATTTCTACAGATACTCCTTTCATTTTGCTGGGAGCACTCATCTGCTTTTCATCTGTACACATGCTTTTTTGGGTCAGGGCCCAAAGCATTTGAACAAATATTTATCAGATATTTCACAGATTTTTTTCAGCTCTACTGGGAGCTAGATTCGTTACACCCCTTCATGTTCTTATGCCAGGGGTGAAAATGAGCCTTTTCTCTTATACTTTGAAAAAGAACTGATTTATCTGATTGGAACCAGGAGCCTGAATTTTAAGCACATTAGCAACTCAGTTCTGTGTCTGGTCTGTGCACACAATAAGGAGATTTGTATTCGAATAGTGCAAAGCTTTTCATCCTTGTGGCTTACTGCACAGGTGTAATCCCTAACAGAATGGATTACTTTTACAAGCTGGAGTCCCTAAATAAGGCAGTGGGTAGCATTTATGGCTGTCTACATGGACTTTGTCCTTTTGAGCCTAGACTCATTCTTAGACTTGGTGTCATCCCAGACCCGTATTCCCAAGTCTATCAGAAACTAACCTGTTACATCCCCAAGATTAAGTTTATTAAAAATCCCATCTTTTCTTCCATCACTGGATATTTTTGTTGTTGGAGGGGTGCCATGAACTTGTGATTCTGCCACAGTGCCCATGAGGTAAGGACTAGTGGCCAAGACAGGCTCATCATGCGTAGCGAGGAGGCTCTGCCTTGCCTACACGTCAAGGGTTCAACCTGAGGTATTTCTATCGTCATTTCCTAAATATGGACTCAGACCCACGCCTAAAATTAGTCTGTCATAAGACCAGAGTGATCTTTGAACACACCTTGCACTTTATTTAGCATTTCAAATGTGGAGTGGAGAAAATAGCATGGATTAGTTACTTTTACCTTCCACGGGAAGCTCTGGATGCATTTGAAATGTGTTGGCAGACTCCCGGATAATTACAGGAAAGTACATGTGTTTTTACAGACTGAGGCTGATTTTTGGCACCCTGTGGCTCATGTAGAGTGGACCCTGTCTACATACTGGAAGCAATGGTCGTAGGTTTTCCATGATTTATTAATGATTTAGGTCTACATATACAAGCTATCCCTAACTGACAAGCACACAGTTTATATTTTAGCTCTGATCTGCTGATTTTATTTCACTTAGTCAATCATTTACCTGCATTTAATGTTTTTAAAATCTCTCCCTAGAAGAGGATATCCTAGAGGATTCCTGTGAGACCTAAATCTTCCTCAGGAGATTTTATTCTCTTTGCAGGAGGAGATACTGATATTGGTATTGAATCACCTATCGAGTCATTCCTTGTGATACCCAGCATTCCTCACCCTGGTGTGATACTTTTAAAGGTTCTCAAGTTTTTACTGAAGTTTTCTCCTTGTTTAGTGATATAAGCAGGACTTTGCTCTTATTTACTGATATTTTTAAGTGCTTCGCTGAAGATGGGTTTTGTTTGAACACAACATATTTTGTTGAATTCAATGTTCCCATTACTTTCCAGCCATCATTAGCTTGTCTTTTTGCTCATTAAAACAGGTCTAAATGCTCTCCAGCCAGTTTCCATGGATGTATTCATACAAGTCCTCTTATTCTACTTATCTTCTTTGGCTAGCAGTAATTTGCACTGCTTTATTTATGTATTTGCTGTTATTATTTCCCATCAAACCTTAACAGATTTTACACTTGTGCTGTTGCTGGGCTATTAGAAGACAGCCATGAGGCCTTGTTCCAGTAAAAAAGTTTACCACATTGTTGATGAAAGCTGGAAACAAAACTGTTGCTAGGATTCAGCACAGTGAAATGGGGTAACAAGACTGTGGGGATTTAAAAAGAGAGGGTTTAGATATTGCCATGGGATTTTATTCAGCTTGATTACTTTCTTAACAATGATGTAATGGTGGCACACTGGACTACATTTTTTTTTTTTTTTTGCTTTTTAATCTAATGTCTCATATCTTGTTTATCAAAAAGAGAAGTTTCAAAATATTATCTTACAAACAGAATTACTCATTTGGAGCTGAGCTATGATAGCAAAGAAGCTTTTCTTCATCCTCTCTCTTAATAAAAATCACCTAATTTACCTCCCAGTTATCTTTGCCTTTGTTTAAATTTAAAGTGTCGTTTACTTTTCCCTCAAAAAGCACAGCTCTTCTTCTCTGATTTTCTGTTAGACCTTGGGGGGGATGTACTGTAAAGGGATAAACAATTTTCTGGTTTTGGAGCATTTTTGGTTTTGGAGCATTTTTGGTTTTGTTGGTTTTGTTTTTTTAGGGGGGATACTGCTGGGTTTTTTTGGTAAGTAGGTTGGTTGGTAGGTTGTTTTTTTGTGGGTATTTTTTTTTTGGGGGTGGGTTGTTTTGGCTTTTTGTTTTTTTTTTGTTCATTTGTTTGTTTTGTTTTTTAAGACTTGTTTTTGTTTTAAACCAAATTATGTAATGATGATGAGGCTGTAATCTGGTGACAACTCTTGTGAGACTTAATGTCAGAGTTTAGAATCACTAACTTCTGGATTCAGAAAAAAATAAATGATGGATGGATGGATGGATGATGGATGGATGGATGGATGGATGATGGATAGATGGATGGATGGATGGATGGATGGATGGATGGATGGATGGATGATGGATGGATGGATGATGGATGATGGATGGATGGATGGATGGATGGATGATGGATGGATGGATGGCTGGATAGATAGGTAGCCAAGATTTAAACATCAGCAGAATAAATTAATGTGAGAAACCTACAACTACAAGCAATAGCAATACACAGCTTTTGGCTTCATAACTTTCATAAAAAACAAGCTGAGGAAGGCAACTGGAGCAAGTCAGAAAAGGAGAGTATCTTCTCTTTGAAAATTGATATTTTCAACAGAATTTAATGGTCATGGCACCGGCTGAGCTGACAGGTCCAAAAAAAGAAATCTTAAAGTAACCCTGACAGTCCACCTACATTACAGATGCACAACTGCCAGAGGGACCAGTCACAGAAAGGTTTTCTCCCAACCCACCTGCTAACAAACCAGTTTCAATCTGTAGCATAGACAGGAACTTCACTAGGATTAGACTTAGGCATTGCTACAAATTAGACGTGGCCAAGGTTGAGCTCAGTGACAGTGAATGGTTGTTGTTATATTTATCATTTTGAGCTGCTGTGGCAGAGAATTTGATCATGTAGAACCTGCAGCCCCAGCAATGCTGATGGTCACAGAATTGCTCAAATAAAAATTATCCTCTGGATAATAAAGCTTCTGGAACCTTTCCCTCCAATTTTAAAATGCAGATTCTAGAAAAGAAAGTATATTATATGTATGCGTATGTGTGTGTGTTTGTGTGTGCTGTATGTTGACATATTTTCAATGCTTGCTGGAACATTCGAATTTGTACAAAGGGAAACTTTTCCAGCTTTGAATTACATTCATATTCATGCCTCTTTTTTTAACTCACAGAAAGAAAAGGCAAAATTATGTACAGTATATTTGTCACTCCCTGGTTGTGTCTTCACAAGGTGCATGATTTGCACTGGTGGCTACCAACAAAACTTGAAGCCAGTGCCCAGGAAACACATTCTTTACACATAAAGCCACAAACATTATTTTGCATCAGACGTCACTTATTCTTTGTAATCTGAACTTATTTTTTGCAAAGGTTTTGTGTTTATTCTCTGGCTTTAGAAAAGATGAAATTTCTTCCGAGAATTTTAGCTCATGTTTGGAAAAAAAGTTTAATGTCAAAGTTTCCCATTGTGGATGTTTTTCTATAGAAGTCATGACATATCATTTTTAGAAAATATTTTGAACAGGTTTCAGTTATTAAATATGAACTTTTTCTTTCTAAATATGTAAATTTATACATTTTCTGGAACAACTGTTATTTCTACCTGGAAATTAATTATAAATACCCAGAAAATGATGCTGAAAATATTCTGGTTTAGAGTTACTGATTCTAATGGCAATAATAAGAATGGTCTTTGATGCATCTGTACCCTGTAATTTTCATTAGTCAGATGAAAAGATGAAAGATCAGACTGTAATATCAGTTACGTCAGTGAAGCTTCTTTGTTTTCCTCTTGTGTGACTCTTCTCAGAAGGCAAAACAAATCCCAGAATCTGATTTTCTATCTCATCTTTTCCTAAAGATTGCCTAAAGTCCCATAACCATCTGGGCTCCCTTGCCTGTGTCATATTTGTTCTTTTCATGGAAAGAGATTCAGATTTTATGTTAGTCATCTCCATAGGGGGAAGTCCTGCTACCTGTTAGCACAGTGCCTTATTCTTCAAAAAATTAAACATAATACTGTGTCTTTAATGTCACTCACTGAATTACAAATTGGGGAGCTGGCACTTCTCTCATTTTATTCATCCTAATTACAATTGCCCTGTCACTGAGATGCCAGCCTGACTAAGAGCAAAGCAGGTAGTGACTCCCCAGGGTCTTCTTTGTAACAAGAAAGCTGTCTCTAGTGGCTTCAAAATGACAATTTCCTCTCTTTTACTTCAAAGTAGAGTGTTTCCCCTGGACAGTTTCACATTTGATTGTTTTCACTAGCCTCTTGGTCTTGAGTTGCTTGATTAACATCTCAGTTGCCTAAGAAATTAGACTAAAGTTTGTGCCTTGGAAGAAAAGAAAAGAAAATTTAAAAAAAGAAAAGAAAAGAAAAAGAAAAAGAAAAAGAAAA